>NC_079492.1:17823522-18094097 GCF_020520425.1 Spinacia oleracea | reverse complement strand
CAAAAATAGTAATTTTTGCCGAACCCAGAATTCTCAAATTCGAAGCTAACTATGACTTTTCGAAGGTTTTAGTTTTCGAATGCAAAATTTCGTAAATTTAAGATGTTAAATTAAATATTTGCGATTCCTGTTGATAAATCTTGAATTTTTGATTGACCTACTGCATATGTTTAACAAGTTTGACTGCCTAGTCTTGTAATTATGCCAATCTAATTTGTAATTATGATTAATTTGTTGAAAATTTAGAATAATTTAGAATTAATTTGATTTTCATAATTAATTATAATTTAATTAGAAACCTAGATTAAAAACCCACCATAAAAATTGTAAATTTACGATAATTTTAATTTTTATGACCTAGACTTGAATCCATAACAATCGGAAATCAATTGGATAATAAATTTTCGATTTTTCGCCCTAAAATTATGAAATTAATAATATTTATTAATTTGTCATTAATTTTAAATATAAATTTTAAATTTTTATGCGATTCGTTCAAATAACTTGCACCGCACGAAGCCAATGGACGCTTCGTGTTACCTTAAGGGTGTTGTATAATGCGGGATGCGACGACGAGCAAGGGAGCTCGTCGCCCGTGCGCACGAATGGCAATGAGCAAGGGCGTAGTGCACGAGCACAAGGCAGCAGCCCTGCCTTGTGTCGGTGCCACGAGCAATGAACGAATGGGCATGGGCGAAGGGCGAGCCAAGGCAGTCGCGTGTGGGCAGCAAGCGAGCTTGCGCCACACGCGCGCTGCCTCGCACAAGTGCGCGCAGCCTCGCGCGCAGCGAGCGCAAGCTCGCGTGCCACGAGCGCTGCGCCCAGCACTCGCGCAGCGCCGCAGCGCGCGATGTCACTCGCCTCAGCGAGCGATGTCGCGCCCCAGCGAGCGATGGCTCGCGCGCGCAGCGCGCGAGTCGCTCGCCCAGCGAGCGATGTCGCGCCCCAGCGAGCGATGGCTCGCGCGCCACAGCGAGCGAGCCAGCGCGCCCAGCGAGCGATCTCGCGCGCGCACTGCGAGCGATAGCTCGCGTGCGATGGGGCGCTGTGCGGAGGCCTTGCGATGAGACAGCAGCAGCTATGCGACGAGCGCATGGGCTGCGCGCACATGGCCAGCAATGGCTGTGTGCGTGCGGCCCATGGACATGCAACGCGTAGGGTGTTTGCGTTACGATTAGATCGTTTTGAATGTTTAATTTGAAAATTTCAGTTCACGTAATTTTAATTAATTTTAAAATAATAATTTGAATTATTTCTTGGATTTTAATTTTGAATATTATAATTATAATAAATGGAATTTATTCTAATTATTTTACTAAAATTAAAATCATGAATTAATTTAAATGCGACTGAAATTAAATTAAATTTTTGGATTCAATTATAAATTATATGAGCTTTAATTTTAATTAAATTTGTATGTTTCCGGTTAGACTAGAAATACAATTTATGTTTAAAATTAGTAAAGCATATGAATTTATTGGTTTGAGTGGGAGCGCTTTTTAGTCATAACTCTTGATTAGGTCTACAAATCCTTAAGGTTAAAACAACTCGATTAGAATTAATAAGGACTGAATAATTGGTAGATTATTGGTGCCCTTGATTAATTGCTGCAAATGTTACGTGATGCATAATGTGTTTTACTAACCAGCTATGTGGGCCATTCATGATAATGAATGGGTGAATGGTATATATTGGTATATGTACTGTTTTGCAGGTTATGAAGTGACTAGTATGGCCCAAATAGGATAGAAAATATGGTCTGCGTACCATTAATTTGAATGTAATTGGTCTAAAGCACCAAAGTTATTTTTCAATTCAAAATGGTCTGCGTACCATCAAATAGTTGTAATTAGTTATAGCTTATCCTATTTGAAGAAAATGGTGCCTCCCACGGAGATTTTCAAGACGGACTTTGAAGTCAAAGCTTCAAGATGAAGTCGGGCCATACTAGATCACAAATATCTTATGCATGTTTTAAGTTATTTATTGCTTTAAATATGTCTTAAAATGCATGAGATCAAAAGCTTGATTATGTTGCATGATTAAGGATTTTAGTTCACTTAAAATCTAACCAACATAGTAAGAGCCTTAAGTTCCAAACTTAAAAATTGAGTTAAAAGGTGCCATGCCAAAATATACACTTGCTTGGATATCCTTTACATCAATCTAGTAATAGTTTTCGCTCAGCGAGGTGTTACTTATTGGTCCTAAAGGGGCAAGGTACACAAATAATTGTGAGTACATGTTAGTTTTGGTGAAACTCAACGATATAAGTAAGGAGTCCTTTATGTCGTGGCAAATTCGATAGGTTTACCTAATAAGTTCTTAGACGTACCTATCAACCAAGAATAGTTTCTAGACTATTAGCAAAAGGCTTTTGCTTACCTAAGATGTTCTAGGATTAAGTCGACAAACTGTGCTTAGTTCTTCAATGATTTTAGGATCTTGGAATCATTTTATTCACACCTGCCGGAACACATAACTTGAATAAAATGCTTAATAAACATTGAATTATGCATGTATGCTAGAATTAAGTTTATTAAGAGAAACTGTGAATGGTTATTTATTTGTTTATTCTTTTCAATTGTAGTTTTATATGGCAAACAACAATCAAAACATCATCATGGGTTCTGAGCTTATGGTCAAGCTGAAACCTGACAAATTTTCTTGAATGGGAAGCTAAGCTAGTTGAAATAGTCAAACTCAATGGACTTGAGTATGTACTGTCACATCCCATGCCAAGCTACTATGCCAGAGACATGACCCCTGAGAGATTTTACGCCTGGGATGCGGATCTCAAAAAGGTTATGAGTCTCATGCTGAACAATATCCCTGATGATTGGGCTAGAAGGTTTGTAGCCTATGAACCTTTTACGCTCATCAAGAATCTGAGGGATATCTGTCGTGGAAGTACGGAGGACAGGGACCTGAACGTCCATGAGTTGATTGAATCAATGTCTGGTCTAAAGGTTAGTTCTCCCAACAGGTGTTATAGGATGGAGGTCCAAGAAACACATGTTCAGCTCCTTCGCACTAAACAGAGGGTAGGCGTCCCACTGAGGTTCCATGTGGATCTTATGTGTTCATATTTTGATCGCCTAAGTCTACTAGGAACACCAATAAGCGAAAGGATGGCAGTCTCTGTCTTGCTCAATTCACTACACAGTGGGTTTGGTCGCTTCAAGCAACAATACCTAAGTGAACCAAGAGAAGAAACAGTTGCAGAATTTATTCACCTTGTCAGAAAGGCTGAAATAGTACTGGACTGTGAAGCCAAAGATTTACTCAAGGCTAGAAAGAGACCATTCAAGAAAGGTGGAAAGTCCAAGGGCAATGCTAAATCAAAGCAGGACAAGTCCACATCAAGCTGTCTTTATTGTGATGGAATAGGCCATTACAAAAGAGAATGTCCAAAGCTAAAGGAAGATCAGAAGAACGGAACAGTCGTTCCATCTTCAGGTATTTTCGTTATAGACTGTATACTTGCTAATTCAACTTCTTGGGTATTAGATACAGGTTGTGGCTCACACTTATGTTCCAATCCACAGGGACTAAGAAGAAGTAGAAAGTTAAGCAAGGGAGAAGTCGACCTACGAGTGGGAAATGGAGCACGGATTGCTGCATTAGCCGTAGGAACTTACTATTTGTCGTTGCCCTCCGGGCTAGTTTTGGAACTGGAAGAATGTTTCCATGTTCCAAGTCTTACTAAAAACATCATTTCAGTTTCTTGCTTAGATGCTAAGGGATTTTCCTTTATAATAAAAGACAATAGTTGTTCGTTTTATTTTAAAGAGATGTTTTATGGATCTGCTAGATTAGTCAATGGACTTTATTTATTAGATCACGACAAACAAGTATATAACATAAATACCAAAAGGGCCAAAAAGGATGATTCAGATCTCACCTATCTGTGGCATTGTCGATTAGGCCATATAAACTTGAAACGCCTAGAAAGACTTCAAAGGGAAGGAATTCTAGAACCATTTGACTTAGAGGATTATGGTAAATGCGAATCATGTTTACTTGGCAAAATGACAAAGCAACCTTTCTCTAAAGTCGGAGAAAGAGCAAATGAACTATTGGGTTTAATCCATACAGATGTATGTGGACCAATGAGTACAAATGCTAGAGGTGGTTTCAGCTACTTTATCACTTTCACTGATGACTTCAGTAGGTATGGTTATGTCTACCTAATGAAGCATAAGTCTGAATCCTTTGACAAATTCAAGGAATTTCAGAGTGAAGTAGAGAATCAATTAGGCAAGAAGATTAAGGCACTGCGGTCTGATAGAGGCGGTGAATATCTGAGCTATGAATTTGATGACCATCTGAAAGAATGTGGAATTCTATCAGAATTGACTCCTCCTGGAACACCACAATGGAACGGTGTGTCAGAACGGAGGAACAGAACCTTGCTAGACATGGTCAGGTCAATGATGGGTCAGGCCGAACTTCCATTAGAATTTTGGGGACATGCACTAAATACAGCTGCACTCACTATAAATAGAGCTCCGTCTAAAGCTGTCGAAAAGACTCCATACGAATTATGGTTTGGAAAACCTCCAAATGTGTCTTTTCTTAAGATTTGGGGATGTAAAGTATACGTCAAACGATTAATTTCAGACAAACTTCATCCAAAATCTGACAAATGTATCCTTGTGGGCTATCCAAAGGAAACAAAGGGGTATTACTTCTACAATACATCTGAGAACAAAGTGTTTGTTGCTCGAGATGGTGTCTTTTTGGAGAAGGATCACATTTCCAAAATAACAAGTGGGAGAAAAGTAGACCTCGAAGAAATTCGAGTCGAACAACAAACTCTAGAGAATGCTCAAGATGACATTCAAAATGAAACTCAGAGATCTTTAGAAGAATCTGGTGAGAATCATGGTCAATCTAGAAATGTTACCCCGCGTAGATCGCAAAGATATAGATCTCAACCGGAAAGGTACTTAGGTATTTTGACGAACGAGAGCTATGACGTTCTATTACTTGAAAGTGATGAACCTGCGACTTACAAGCAAGCTATGACGAGCCCTAGCTCCAAGCAATGGCAAGAAGCCATGCAATCTGAATTAGACTCCATGTCTGAAAACCAAGTATGGGATTTGGTCGATTTGCCAGATGGCTACCAAGCCATTGGAAGCAAATGGGTTTTCAAACTGAAAAAGGACAAGGATGGGAAACTTGAAGTTTTCAAAGCTAGATTGGTTGCAAAAGGTTACAGGCAAGTCCACGGTGTGGATTACGATGAAACCTTTTCACCAGTTGCAATGCTAAAGTCTATTCGAATAATGTTAGCAATCGCTGCATATTACGATTACGAAATATGGCAGATGGATGTCAAAACTGCTTTCTTAAACGGCGTTTTAACAGAAACTGTGTTTATGACACAGCCTGAAGGTTTTGAGGATCCAAAGAATGCTAAAAAGGTATGCAAGCTAAAGAAGTCAATCTACGGATTGAAGCAGGCATCCAGGAGCTGGAATATACGTTTTGATGAAGCAGTCAGTGACTTTGGTTTCATCAAGAACGCGGACGAATCTTGTGTATACAAGAAGGTCAGTGGGAGCAAAATTGCTTTCCTAGTATTATATGTCGACGACATATTGCTTATCGGAAATGACATTCCTATGTTGAACTCTGTCAAGATTTGGCTTGGGAAATGTTTTTCGATGAAGGATCTAGGAGAAGCACAGTACATATGGGCATCAAGATTTACAGAGATAGATCTAAAAAGATGATTGGACTTAGTCAAAGCACTTATATCAATAAGGTGCTTGATAGGTTCAAGATGGCGGACTCCAAGCGAGGCTACCTACCCATGTCTCATGGAATGACTCTAAGCAAGACTCAGTGCCCAAAAACACTTGATGAGCGTAGACGAATGAATGGGATTCCATATGCATCATTGATTGGTTCAATAATGTATGCTATGATATGTACACGCCCGGATGTTGCGTACGCACTCAGTGCTACGAGCAGATACCAGTCAGACCCAGGAGAGGCGCATTGGACTGCTGCCAAGAACATTCTGAAGTACCTGAAAAGGCACAAAGATGACTTCCTGGTCTATGGTGGAGATGATGAATTAATTGTTAAAGGCTATACGGACGCAAGTTTCCAAACCGACAAAGATGATTTCAGATCACAGTCTGGGTTTGTCTTCTGCCTCAACGGAGGAGCAGTAAGCTGGAAAAGTGCTAAGCAAAGCACCATTGCGGATTCTACAACTGAAGCGGAGTACATTGCTGCACATGAAGCAGCAAAGGAAGCTATATGGCTAAGGAAGTTCATAGGAGAACTTGGTGTAGTCCCCTCCATTAAAGGACCAATAGCCCTGTATTGTGATAATAACGGAGCTATTGCACAGGCAAAAGAGCCTAGACACCACCAGAGAGTCAAGCATGTACTTCGTAGATTTCACCTTCTACGAGAGTTCGTTGAAAGAAAAGAAGTCGAGATAAGCAAAATTGGAACTGATGACAACATATCAGATCCATTAACTAAACCTCTGCCGCAAGCGAAGCACAACTCGCACAATGCAGCTATGGGAATCAAGCATATTGGAGAATGGCTTTGATGTCTCTGTTTAATGTTTTAAAGTTTTAGAGTTTAAATCTTTGTAAAACATTATTGGTTAATCATTCACAATAAATGAAAGAAATTCATTTTTCCATTTAATTTGTGGTTTATTAAATGATGAGTCCCTTCAACTTGACGATATATTCAAGATAGACTGTCAGGACCAGTCCTGTGACTAAGAAATGTCTATCAAGTGAACTTGAATGTCAAAGGTTGAAAATGGTCCCTAATCGGAGTTTTCTATAAAATTGGACGCATAGAAAACGTTAGACGATTAGAGTGCAAGATGACTAGTAGTTCTGTTTCTTGAACTATGTGGACATGGCAATGTCATAATCATTTGCATAGATACTTACTTTGGGAAGACTAGTATCGGACAAGACCTATGAAACTTTACTGTAAGAGATGAAAGTCTGTCATAAGTAAATTTCATTAAATTATTAGACACTAAATCCTCAATACCTGAGTGATTTGAGATTACTTGTTTGAGAACTGGTTGCTTTGACGTTGACCAACCGTCGCACCGTAAAAGGAGGCTATAAAGGCAACGCTCAGGTAATCACCTATCAAACGAAGTCTAATCTCAAGATCGCAAGATTGGGATTGTCCTCCCATAAATCGGGATGAGATGCTTAAAAGTTGTACAAGGCCACTCGGAGAGCTAGAAACTGTGAAATGCATGGCCGTGCTCGGATGAATCATAGGCTATGATTATCTGTTTATTTGATCAGTTGAACTCTGAAACCGAGGAACACCTCTGGACATAATAAGGATGACAACTCTTACCTTATGTTCAAGAGCAAGCATCGAGCGACAAAGGAATTAGGAAATGCACACTTGTCCCTAAGGACAAGTGGGAGACTGAAGGAAATAATGCCCTTGGTCCAAGTATGCATTCTATGTTAAGTCTAATAAATGCGGTTCAGTATTAATTAACAAGTTAATAATTCAGTGAGATCAAGTGAGCTGAATGCCTAGCTAGAGGCCGCTTCAGTTCAAGTGGAATTAATGATATTAATCCACAGCTTACTCTTGACTGAACCCGTAGGGTCACACAAATAGTACGTAAACGGATCAAGTATTTAATGGCATTAAATTCTCCATCTATGAATATTCGGAACCGACGGATCTTGGTTTCAGTGGGAGCTAAGATCGTCACAGGCAAGAAATGAATACTCCGGAAACGATGATATTGCCGGAAACGGAAATATGGATCGTATCGGAAATATGAATATTATCCAAGTCGTAGATGTTGCCGGAAACGGAAACATGGTACGTATCGGAAAATATTATTGGAAATGGAAATATTACCAGAATCGGAAATATTGCCGGAAACGGAAATATTGTCAGAATCGGAAATATTGCCGGAATCGGAAAATAATTCCGGAAACGAAAATATTAAATATTTGTTCGAAACGGAAATTAATTCCGGAATCGGAAATATTAAATATTGTTCGTATCGGAAATAGATTCCGGAAATGGAAATTTAATCGGAAGCGTATCGTACGAATTAGCATCGGACGAGGCTTGCCGGACGAAGGCCCAGCACGAAGCCGGGGCCATCGCCCAGCATGCGTGAGCGCCACAAGCCCAGCCAAGGCAGCGCCCAGGCCTACCGCAAGGCAGGCCCAGCGCGCGCCAAGGGCCACGGCTGCGTGGGCCGTGCTGCGCGGGCTGCTGCTCGCACGCGCATGGGCAGCCCTTGTGGCTGCCGTGTGTGTGTGAGTTTGTGCTCATGCATGATTCCTGAATCTGCAAGAGTCAGTGTATGATTAAATGTCTATTCCTAATTGGATAAATTAATTAAATAGAATTCATGTAGGATTCTAATTCCAATTAATTCGCATCCTACTAGGATTACGATTCCTTTTCCATAACTCTATAAATAAAGGCCTAGGGGTCATAATTTATACATAAGTTTCAAAGTATTCAAAAGTGAGTTTTTTGAGAGAAAATTAAAACACATCTTGCTCATAAAAGTGCCGAATTTTCTAGTACCTTAAGGGCGGTTCTAGTTGGTCAATCTTAAGGCGGATCCGGACGTGCTGTGGACTATCTACGGAGGGACGACATTTGGAGTCCTAAAAGACTTGTTCTTGTTCGGTTCGGGCGCAGCTAGGGAAGGCACGCAACAAAGAGTATGCATCTAATTATGCTATATGATTATGTGTAAATAATATGTTTCCTGGGTTAATGGTTGTTTCCGCATGATCTATGTAAATGTCATATGTATCATAACCTTACACTTCATCCACCCTTGCGCGGTCAGAGGAGCTAGCCGTCTCTTCAAATCCCTGATCAACATACTCGTCGATCTCTTGAAAAAGGTCGGCATATTCCTCTTTGGGGGACGGCTCGGTAGAAGAGTTTCTCTCAGAGGGCCCCACAGCCTCGTCCCTCAGTCGTAAACGGGTTGGATCTGCCGTTTGCTTTGTTCTCGCCATGCCGTCTGCATAGTTTAAAAGAATACGGCTTAGGGAGGGTCGAGAATATGGAAAAAAGACGATCGAGTATATGCTCGGCCAAATAACCAGCGGCACAACGCAAAGAGACTAACCAGCCCATGTCTAAATGCAAGACTGTCGTTCACCAACCAAGATTCAAAGTACTAATGCAAAAATTAAGTCAACAAAAACATACACGAAGAGGACGAAATACTAACCTTAAAGGATCTGAGATGAAATCGGATGAGTTTTGATTGAACTTGGTGAAGAACAGTTTAGGTTTTGTGGTGGCCGGAAATCGCCCCCTGGTGTTTGAAGATTCGCCAATCGCCAGAATACCACAAAGCTCAGTAAATTCAAGAGATGAAAATGTGAAAATGAAAGTTACCCCTCTCATATATATAGAAGGGAAAAAACGAGATGAATGACACTTGTCATCATCTCTGGAAGTTGTGTTAAGGACATCTGGAATACCAAGGGTCAAGAAGTGATATATGAAAGATCTTTCCAAAAATACCCTTCTTGAGGGGCAAATGTTGTGGGCAAATTTACCATGCCAATTGTGCCACTAAGAGAGTGACACGTGGCTGGAATTACGCCACCTAGAAATATGAATCAGGCTGTTAAACAGTATGGTGATGTGGCTTACCTACCCCACTAAGAGGCTGACACCACGACACCTAGCTTGGGCCCACTGCCACTTCTGTTCCGAAAGACTGATTTGCTTGATTCATGACACAAAGGCCCAAAGGCCCATTTATGTCCATATTAGGCTGACTGCCTAATATTTAGGGACACGTGTCAACTTCTAAATGCCCAACCAATCATATTGGGAAGATTCTAGGTCATTCTTTCTAAACCTAGTACTATATAAAGAACCAAATCCCAAGAACAAAGGTCAATTCAGAACCACCACAAATATTTTATGCTTTGCCTTCTCTCTAGTTTCTCTCTCTAAAAATCCATACTTACTTAGGCATCAGAGGGAATATTCCGAGAGGAATATTCTTGTTTTGCAGGTCGGAGCTGAGATCATGCTGCGTTCTAACAGAAACCTCCTGGTCATCAACTGATCGGAAAAACCCCACAACACTTATCCTTCAATCTGTTGCCTTCTTCGATCTTCATGTGGCTGACCAATTCTTCAAGTGACATATCTTTCTTCTCGTGATTCAGATGATTGCGGTAATTGGACCATGAATAAGGAAGCTTCTCGATCAGAACATTGGCTTGCATTACCTCACACATCTTCATACCTTCTACCAGAATGTCAGCAACCAGATTCTCGTACTCATGGACTTGATCCATGATTGGGTTGTCATCAACAATATTGAACTGAAGCCACTTTCCAGTAGCATATTTCTTCTTGCCAGCATCATCTGTTCCATATTTATTTTTCAAGGTCTCCTAAATAGATTTAGAAGATTTATTATTGATGAAGAGATCAAAGAGGGAGTTACTTATGTGACTGAGAAGATGACCTCTAACGAACTTGTTGTGGTTCTCATATTTGGTGATTTGTTTGTCAACATTAGGTGTAGCAGTGGCAACATCTGATGTCTCGCTGGTTGGACGTTAAGGACAATCTTGAACAAGGACATAGTCATCCTCCAATTGCTTAAAAACGATCAGCAATTTTTGAGCCCATCATTTGTAATTGGTATCGTCAAGAGGTTCCAATTTGGAGAGATCCAAAAACACTAAAATACCCTTCATAGTTTTACAATTTAATTCAATAACAAAGCTGATTTTTAATGCAAAAGAAAACGCCAAAAACGCCATTCTATATCCAAAAATAAAACTAAAATTCATAATTCAAAGCCATACAAATTCAATCCCCAAGTTCAATTTCTATTCCGAACTTCCAATTCAAAGATACAAACCTTGAGCCAAAATCCTAACCTCAGGTTCCAATTCAAGCCCAAACACATTTCCAAAATAAAATTTCAAAATCCAAGTTCTATCTCAAGAAACAGATGCCACCATCATTCTTTGTGGCACGTTTCCACTTAAAATCGTACAAGGAAAGTCAAATCCGGGCACCAGCTCAAAAAACTTAGCATTTCGGGCGCCGACCTGTAAAACATAGCGAAACCCGTACAAATCAGCAATCCCAAGAACCTTTGCAAAAATATATCTTTGAAATATATAAAAATCCATTCATTAACCTCCAAGAAAAAGGATGGAGAAGGTACAAAGAGCATCTTTTGCAAACCTCCAAAATACGCAAAAGGACAAAAATAGAGCGCTGGCATGTACCAGTTGTCCTGTATCCGCAACACCGGCGCCTAGCGCCATGACAGCGCATGGCGCCAGGCTCTGATATGCTCTATTCCGATCAGGTTTACGTATAAATACCCTCCTTTTGTCACGAACATACGGAGCAAGAATCACTCAATTCCGAGCAGCGCAGCACAATCAATTTCGAAACTCTTCAATCTTCAAATAATTCTATATTCAAGATTCAAATCTTTCAATTTCAACATAAACTCTCTACAAAAACATTCACACAAAGTCTAAGGTTCTAATCTCCTAAGGAATTAGGGAGTCCAAACTTGGAGATTAATCAACACCTACATCTAGGTAAATTTTCGAGGACTCTCCAAATCTATTTTTCTACCTTTCTTTTTTCAAGTTTACTAATCCTATGATGTTCATGTGAAGTTCATACTCATTTGAACTAGGAAATGTCTCAAAGGAGTAATCTTTGAGGTGATTTAATTCTTGAAATCCCCCTAAAATGATCTTCCCAACTCTTATTTCAAGTTCAAGATTAATTTTTTTTTGCATTATTTTTTATAAAACTTGGTTAAGAAATTGAGGTTTTCACCATTTAAATTGCTCCTACTAACAACCATGACTCAAGTTTTCAAAAAGATTCAATCTTTATACAAGTTCCATGATACTTAAGGAAGTGCAACCATGACACATGAATCATCAAATTTCATGTACAAATGCAATTTTCAAGTTCAAATATTAAATGATGTTTTTGTAGGGGTTTATAGTTAAATACATAACATGATAGCGGAATAACCCCAAAGCCAGGAATCATGTATTAAGTACATATCAAGAAATACTTAAGTTTGTAGCGTGTTTTCCCTAGTTCAACGTATCACAAACACGAACAAGAACTCCAGATGTCGTTCCTCTACTTGGTTCATTGACACGTTCAGATCCGTCTTGAGATCGATGGCTTAGAAGTCACTCAAGATATTTTTTCTTTTGGGAAGAACACAATCTTGGAGGAAAAGAGAGAATTAGGGTTTCTCTTTTCCTCCTAGGGTTGTGTGTACAATCTGAATTGTGTGTGTGAAAAACATGTACATAGGTTATTAAAATAATTTAGTAGTAATAATAAGCAATCCAACCAACTTGGTGGGCAAGCCAACCAAGTTGGCCGGCCAGGCCCACACGCAAAGCAAGCAGCAGGCGTGCACAGCTGGGCCGTGGGCCGCGTGCCACTGCTGCTCCCTTCTCCTTTGATCCGCGCGCTCCACACAGCCAAAGCTTTTGGGCCAACGCTGCATTTTCATGCGCGTTGCGCCCATGGGCCTTGCGATTGTGCTCTCCGGCTCATGGGTTGCTTTCATGTTGCAATTAAATTATCCTTCGACAATTTATTTATCGTTTTGTACTTGACGATCCAATGTTGTATGACACGATTATTCGTCTCGCCTAGCTTACGAATATACTCAATACGATATACGATTTCACGATCTAATGTTAAATCGTATAATTATGTTTTCCGAACTAATTTCCCAAAAAGCTATTAAATGAATTTGCTATTCATGTAATCCGATGATCTGTTACATGCCAATGGTGTGACCTTATAGGTTCAGTCAAGAGTAAGCTGTGAGCCTAATTAGGATTAGTACTCACTGATCGGAAGCATTGCTCTAGCCAGCTGTTCCGACCACTTGATCTCACTGAATTAATTGTTCGTAATTAATCAGAACCTTGGTATTTGACTAATTCACCTTGGGTGAAGGACATATTTCCTTCAGTCTCCCACTTGTCATTCAGACAAGTGTGCATTCCGATTCCTTTGTCTCTTAGTGTTACTTACTAAACATAAGGTAAGATCCAAGCCATCCTTATTAGGTCCAGAAGTATTTCTCGAATTACTGAGTTTAATTTATTAAACATTTACAGAAGGTTAAGCCTTAACCGTTCTGAGCACGACCATGCATTTTCACAGTATCTAACTCTTTGAGAGGCCTTGTACAACAAAAACACCATATCCTGTCAAAGATAGGAGGACAATCCCGTCTTGTAACTTATGAACAACTTACTTTGATTCATAGTACGCCAAATAACTGCTTTTATAGTCTCCTTTTACGGTGCGACGTTTAGCGAGCATCAAAGCGAACTAATTCTCAAACAAGCAGCCATAACTACTCAGGTTTTGAGGAATAGATTCCAATCACCATTAATGAGAACTACTTATGACATGACTTTAATCTTTTAAAGTGTTCTCATGGTCAATCGATACAAGATCCAATAAGTATCTATGCAAATGATTTATGACATCCAGTCCATTTAGTTCAAGAAACTAAACTATAAATCAATTTGCAATGTAATCTTCATTAGTCATTGTTCGTCCAACCTTTCAATGACCTGGATTAGGGATCCTTTTGTGACTTCAATATTCAATTTCACTTATGGGTGTTTCTTTGTCAAAGAATCCATCTTGACATCCCATTTGAATGTTTTGAATCACTTGGACTTCATCATTTAATACTAAACCAAGATTAAATGAAATATGAAATATAATTTCATAAATGATAAATGTTTAAACCAAACGCTTACCAATTTGTGAACCTCTAACCCAAAATCAGGAATTTAATGTTTTTACAGATGTGGGACTTTCACCCAATACTTAAACATTCATGGAACTCAAACTTGATTCCATTTCTGCATATGAGTGTTGTATCTCATTCGATGCAAAGGTTTAGTTTATCATACTTTGCTATTCTTCACATCCTTTCTATTGAAAGTCTTTTGATGTAAGATGAAAAGATCTTTGAATATGTTTATGGAATGGCCTAGTATTTCATTGCTGTTAGAATGATTCTCATATTTAAAATAGAAAGTCACCCAGATAGCAGACTTGTGATCAACCTGAGTTCATTGAAGAACTCCCACTAGAAACATCTCCCTTTTATTTCTTCTTAGGAAATAATGAATTTATTTCAATTATCTAGAATTGCAAATGATGCTTCCCTTTTGGAATACTCCAACAAGTTCGCAGAGATGTGGGAGATACATCTTTCGACTGAGATCTTAGAAACTAATCATTGATTCAGTTTCCCATGCATCACATATGGTTTAGAACCTATGTTACCACCTTTTAATCACGACGGCTAATTTCCCGTGTATGTTTGTGGTTTGCCTAACAAAAAGATCCAAATTTTGTTTAGGCTATGCATGCAGCATCAAAACTTTAGTTCATCTTCACTTCCTCTTATCAAGTGCTCATCCTACATGTCCAAATGTATTGGATGTTCTTGATATTATTCTAATGATCTTTGATCTAGATCAATAGAGATTGGTATAAACTCGTCATAATCCAACATTTACGAGTTATCTTGGCGATCCATATATCACACTATACATGATTGATTGTAATGCAAATACCATTCGGATTTTAAAATCTATCCATGTAACTTTAGCTTATTCAGTTTCACGAGATACGAATTTTGCTAAAATTTTGGCATTGCCATGTGATATAAAGTGAAGGTTCCTCTACAAGGTCTTCATGTTTTAACTTTAGTAATAACAGCCTAGCTTTATACTTAGTTATAACATTCATTACTTAGATTTACTCATATGGGTTAGGAGTCTCTTTTGAGTCTCTCAATTGTGTTTGATTTAGTAATTACTTTTACAGAATCCAAACAACGCATTAGATCCTATCCAATGGATCTTCAACCTAGTATGTTCTAAGTTTCACCATGGTTCTAATATTGACAAATACTTTCAAACCTAACCATTTAGAATTTGAATGTCATTTTCAATAGAGAGATATGTATCTGATATATATAGAACCAATAAACTTGACTTAGCTGCCCACTAAACTCCTGATCTACAAGATGATCCATATTTTCATAAAGCTATGATTGCTCAATAGCCTTGCTGAAAAATATGGTCCAATTCCCACTTGCATGCTTTAATCTACGAATATATTTCTTAAGCTTGCTCTTTTATTTAGCATCCAAAACTTTTACATTGTGTCATGTACACAATTCCTTTCTACAAGTCCAATTTAGGAAGATGTTTCGTTTTCCAATTGCCATATTGCCATATGCAATGATTGCTAGATTTATCCAAAATAGTTCAAGCATTCCGACTTGGTGAAAAAGACTTCAACATTATCAAGGTCGTGAAGTTGTTTATAATCTTTAACCATCAATCTAGCTTGTCTTTTGTATGTGTATACAATATCATCTTTGTATGTTTTGAAAGCATTTTTGCAACCAATGGGAGTGAAACCTTTATGAAAATCAACCAAATTAAAGACTTGAATCTTTAAGATGAAGATATTTTGGATAAAATGGCCTCAAACCATTTTATATGGCCTCAAACCATACTTATGTTTCTGATGGCCTCAAACCATACTTGAGAGTTTTTAATTCGTCGTAGCTAACGTGTAACTCGTATGTCCTTAAAGCAATTCCAAAGTCATCATGGATTTAATCCTCAAGATATCTATGTATCTATCTTGGGTGAATTCTATCCCTTATACGATTTACCTAGGTATTGAAGCACTTCCAAAGTCTTCCTGAAGCTCTTCCAAAGACTTCTAAGTACGAAGCTTTTCCAAAGCCTCCTAAGTATCCTATATTTGTTTGTTGCTTGACTCGAAGTTCTTTTGAGGTCCCTCGAGGTCATTTTTCTCCCACTTGCCTTTTTGGAAATATGATGGTTTCCTAAAAGATATTATCTAGAGCAACAACCATGGGTTCCCAGATTTGTGGTAGAATCAATACCTTTTGTTTCTATGAATCGCTCACAAAGAAACATATATCTATTCTTGAGTTTGTTTGATGTAAACACTAACTCCCACTAGGTTTGACAACCCTAGATATATATGCTGAAAAGATGTACTGAACCGAAGTTCAATCCTTATGACATCTTATCCTTAGCTTTCACAACTTTGTTTAGGGTGATAGTCACTTGAGAGTAATTAGAAACTATATAGGAGTATGATTATTGATGTGGCCTAAAAGAATGCCACCTGACTGCACTATCAAAACCCAGAAGAAAGATCCCAAAAGCTTGCCTACGAGCATTTTCCAAACTGCACAGAGTCCAGGCCCAAACGATTAAGAGGTCCACATTGGGCCTAAACAAGCCTCCAGAACCAATGCAGGACACGTGTCCCAATCTTGCGTAAACACTCAATCATGCGGGACCAGTTCCCGAGAAATCCTAGCACTATAAATAGTGCAGATCCCTAGGTAAAAGGGCAATCAATTCTTGCTCAGCAACAGAAAACCTATCTTTGCTCTGCCTTCTCTCTACAAATTACTTATCTCTCTAGCTTATACTTAAGCACCGTAGGGAATATTCCTACGGGAATATTCTTGTTTTGCAGGTTGCCAGAAGTTCGTGCCAGGTCATACTTGATACCTCTGAGGAGCGCGTGTCACGTCAGCACTGTAAAAGTTCCCACAACATTTGGCGCCGTCTGTGGGGAGGTACAGTGTCATGGCCGAACTACACCCTAACAGAGAGACGACACATTGAAGAGACGAATCGAATTGCAAATGCAGGGAACACACCAGGACGAATGCAAACTGAGGTGGTGGTGGAAGAAGAACCAATAACCGAGGCGTCTCCGCCAGGCGGCCATCTAAGCCCTAGCATCCGAGACGTCGTGTTGGATGAGAATCTAGATTTGCCAGTATCAGTGGCTCCCTACGCGAGATTTTAACAGGATTCCAACAGCAAATGAATCAGATCTTCCGACAACAGATGAGCACTACACTGCAAGATGAAATTCGGAAGAACATGTTGATCTACTGCGCTGAGAGGACGGCTCCGCAGAGGCCCCTCAGTCTAGGCGTCAATCGGATAAGCAGAATGCCGCTCAGGTCCAACGTCTGGAGAGCTGGAGAAGGTTCCCGTCCACAAGCAAGCAGGGGAGTTAGCCCTGTGCCTGAGCACTCAGAATATGGCCGTGACCCGCCCACCTTCTTACCTCGAAGGGACCGGGTCCTACGACCATCATCTAGGGGAAGTCCCCCAGCCGTCTTGCGACCAGCTGCAAGGCGTCAAGAGCACTATGAGGCTGAATCTGAACTATCAGACACCGGGTCCACCCCTGTGATGGAAGACCCGCCATTTTTGATACGAGTTTAAAAACTCGTTGTATAAACAAGGATAGTTGATTAACAAGCTAGACCTTTAACTCGTTGATCGTGAATGCAAGACAAGACCTATCGACTCACAATCAGTTCTTTGAATAGGAAACGCGTCTAAAACCAAGAAAAAGGCTGAATTATAAACTATAATTCGAAATGTAACAAACAAGTGTTTTAATCATCCAGTTGGTTGTTTATTCCAATCAAGAAGCTGACTATAAATAGCCAAAAACCAACAGCTACAAGAGCTTTAAACGGCTAATTAAGAGCCATTTAAGAGCCTTTAAAACTGGCAATTACAAGCTCTAAAGCCTCCTAATTCAGTCACTAAATTGGAGGTTACAAAGGCTTAAAACTCTCCTTACAAACAGCAATAATCAAAGCTAAGTAATGACTGAATTTAAATTGGGGATTTAAACAAATATCCCTTTATTAAACCGACTTTAACCAAAGCAATTAAAAATAATAAGTGCGTACAATCTGTTTAAACAAGCGGACCAATGTGATTAAACGGACCAGTTTGATTAACGTACCACCTTGATAATAAGGACCATATAACGAGCTCACTCAATCCAAGTCACCATGCACACAAAATGAGCCATTGAACCCAAATCAGTTTTGGTACCAATTGCTAGCATAAGACTATCACTTTCATCCATAACCGTATCATCCCCTCCCCTTTAAAAGGAATTGACCTCAATTCAGCAAGGCCATCATCATCAAGATAAGGTGAAAGATCACCTACATTGAAAGTAGCATGGACACCATAGTCTCCCGGAAGCTCAATCTTGTAAGCATTATCATTCACACGTGCAACCACCTTGTAAGGACCTTCAACCCTAGGCATAAGCTTGTTCTTGCGTTTGCTTGGAAAACGCTCTTTCCTTAAATGAACCCAAACCAAATCACCTTCTTCAAACAACCTCGGTTTGCGATTCTTATTTGATTTCTGTTTATAAGAGGCATTAATAGCTTCAATTCGCTCACGAACTTGTTGGTGCAGTTTCATCATAGACTTTAACTTAGCATCGGCATCCTTGTGACCCAACTCATCTTTTGGTAATGGAATTAAATCCAAGGGCAAGTATGGATTAATCCCATATACTACCTCAAATGGAGAATGACCAGTAGCATAAGTAGGAGACCGATTATAAGCAAATTCAGCGTGAGCAAGCTTGACATCCCAATCCTTTTGCGTTTTACTTACCAACCCTCTCAATAGCGTTCCCAAGGTTCGATTTGTCACCTCTGTTTGCCCATCAGTTTGAGGGTGATGTGAAGTGCTAAACAACAACTTGGTTCCCACCTTTCTCCACAATGTATTCCAAAAGTAACTCAAGAACTTGGAATCTCGATCAGAAACAATAGTCTTTGGAATTCCATGCAAACGAACAATCTCCTTATAATACAAATCAGCCACATTACAAGCATCATCTGTTTTGTGACAAGCAACGAAGTGAGCCATTTTTGAAAATCTATCCACCACGACCATAATAGCATCCTTACCTCTTTGAGTACGAGGCAAAGCCACTATAAAATCCATGGATACATCATCCCAAGGGCGAACTGGAACCGGCAAAGGTGAGTATAAACCGGGTTTGAAAGAACTCTTGGCCATATGACAAGTCACACATTTATTCACAATGTTCGTTACATCACCTAACATTTTAGGCCAAAAGAAATGTTCTCTCAAGATTTCCAAGGTCTTGGCTATGTCAAAGTGACCAGCCAATCCTCCACCATGAGCCTCACGCACTAGTAACTCACGAATTGAATGCTTAGGAATACAAAGGCGATTACCTTTGAAAAGAAACCCATCTTGCAACATGTACTCCCCATAAGCACCAACTGCACATTTCTCGAATGCAACTCCAAAATCACCATCATCATGATAATAATATTTTAAGGTCTCAAACCCCAACAAACGAACATCAAGTGTAGCAAGCAAAGTGTACCTTCGTGATAATGCATCAGCCACCACATTGCTTTTACCATCTTTGTATTTCGAAGAAAAATGAAAGGATTGCAAGAACTCAACCCATTTAGCATGCCTTGGGCTCAATTTTTGTTGCCCATTAATATACTTCAAAGATTCATGATCAGAATGCAAAACAAAGTGGCTAGAACGCAAATAATGACTCCAATGATCCAAAGCTCTAACAATGGCATAGAACTCTTTATCATAAGTGCAATAATTCAAACGAGCACCCCCTAACTTTTCCGAAAAATAAGCTATGGGACGCTTACCTTGGATCAAAACAGCACCAATCCCCACTCCACTAGCATCACACTCGACCTCAAAAGGTTGAGAAAAATCTGGCAGCGCCAAAATAGGAGCAGCACACAAACGCTCTTTAATCACATCAAACGCCTTTTGAGCGTCCTCTCCCCATACAAAAGCACCTTTCTTCAAGCAACTAGTGATAGGACTAGTAATAGTACTGAAATCACGAATGAAACGTCTATAAAATGAAGCAAGACCATGAAATGAACACACCTCACTTATAGTTTTAGGATTAGGCCACGATTTGATAGCCTCGATCTTGTACTGATCCACGGACACTCCATCTTTCGAAACCACATAGCCCAAGAATACAACATTGTCAACAAGGAATGAACACTTCTCTAGCTTCCCATAGAGTCTTTGAGCTCTAAGTGTTTCAAAAACATCCCTCAAATGAATCAGATGCTCCTCTTCGTTCCTACTATACACCAAGATGTCATCAAGATATACCACAACGAATCTGCCCAAAAATGATTTAAGCACTTCGTTCATTAGCCTCATAAACGTACTAGGAGCATTAGTGAGACCAAATGGCATGACGGTCCACTCATACAAACCATGTTTTGTCTTGAAAGCCGTTTTCCACTCATCTCCTTCACGCATCCGAATCTGATGATAACCACTTGGCAAATCAATTTCTGAGAACAACTTCGAACCATGGAGCTCATCTAACATATCATCAAGTCTCGGAATTGGAAAACGATACTTGATGGTAATGTTATTCACAGCCCTACTATCAACACACATTCGCCATGTTCCATCTTTCTTAGGCACAAGCAACACCGGAACAACACATGGACTCAAGCTTTCTCTAACATAGCCTCGATTCACAAGTTCATCAATTCGCTTTTGTAATTCCTTTGTTTCCTCCGGATTGCAACGATAGGCAGCCTTGTTAGGCAAAGAAGTTCCTGGAATAAGATCAATTTGATGTTCAATACCACGAATAGGGGGCAAACCTGGTGGTAATTCATCCGGAAATACATCCTTGAACTCAAACAGCAATTCGGCAATGGGACTGCCTTCTTTCCAATTTTGGCCTTCAATTGGACTCTCCTTAGCCACGAGCAAATACACCAACTCTCCATGATCAAGAGCTTGCTCAATTTCTCGTTCACTAGCCAACATGGTGAGATTCGGCCTTTTCTTTTGTTTCACACTCATGGATCGAACCGCTTGAGATGACATAGGCTTTAGCACAATTTTCTTGCCTTTGTCTCTCAATTCATACTCATTGCTTCTCCCTTTATGAACCACGTCCCTATCAAACTGCCAAGGACGACCCAACAAAATATGACAAGCATCCATAGGAATAACATCACAAAGAACTTCATCCACATACGAACCCATAGTCAAACCAACCCTTACTTGCTTCGACACTTTTACACTATTACCATCATCAAGCCAATGGAGTGCGTATGGCCTAGGATGGGCAGTAGTGATTAAGCCTAATTTTGACACCATTTCACTAGAAGCAGCATTGGTACAACTCCCCCCATCAACAATTACACTACACCACTTATCTTTCACTAGACATTTAGTATGAAACAACTGATCTCGTTGGTCTAGATCAGTAGGTGAAATTTGAGTTTGTAGCGCTCTAAAAACCAGATTTGTGGCATAAATTGGAGCCTCATACCCTTCCTCTTCCTCTTCCTCCTCATCACCACTCTCATCAAACACAAATACGTCCCCCAACCTCTTTTACTCTTCAAACAACTCCTCGCGACATTCAACAGCTTCTCTCAAGGTCACTACTCGTTTATTTGGACACGCATTTTGATAATGCCCAAACCCTTGACACTTAAAACAACGCACCTTGGACAAACTTGTTTCTTTGGTTGGGTTAGATAGTTTAGGGGCAGCCGTAGAATTACTTGAACCTACGGTACTAGGTGATGTGTTTGGTTTCAAGCTAGGTTCGGATTTAGCCCAAGACTTGACTTTACCATCCATACTAGACCCTCCCCCATATTTTGCCTTCCCTTGATTTTCCAATTTTAAACAAAGTCCACAAAGAGTGTCAAAATCAGAATATGGATAAAGGTCTACGGTATTGGCAATATTATAATTTAGACCCCTTAAAAATCTGGACAGTTTTTGTTCCTCAATTTCCTCAATTTCTCCCATTAAGGACAACTTTTCAAACTCATCAATATATTCAGCCACACTCATTTTTCCTTGCCTCAATTCGGCAATTTTACGATAAGTTGTTATTCTATGAGTTGTTGACACATACCTTTTACGTAGCTTACGTTTCAAAGACTCCCAAGAGGTAATTTTCTCCTTCCCTTCACGTATTCTCTTGGATTTCAGTCCCTCGAACCACAATGAAGCCCCTCGTCCTAGCTTCAATATGACATATTTGCAACGCTTCTCATCATCAATGTCCTTAAAATCGAACATTCTCTCTATTTTGCGCTCCCACTCCAAATAGGCTTCCGGATCTGTTCCACCAACAAATTCAGGAAGTTCGGTGACTTTGAATTCATCCATAGCCCGTAGGTCACGCCTAGGAGGCCTACGATACCCCCCATTCTCTAACGTTCTTCAAGGCTTCTTGGAGATGTTGTAGAAAGTCAGGATCATCAAAATCCATATATCATCTTGTAAGAATTACGAACAGCAGCTCTTTTTTTTTTCTTTTTTTTTTTTTCTTTTTTTTTCTTTTTTTTTTTTTCTGGGCGGATCACACGAACAGCAGCTCTGATACCACTAATGATACGAGTTTAAAAACTCGTTGTATAAACAAGGATAGTTGATTAACAAGCTAGACCTTTAACTCGTTGATCGTGAATGCAAGACAAGACCTATTGACTCACAATCAGTTCTTTGAATAGGAAACGCGTCCAAAACAATTAAAATAATAAGTGCGTACAATCTGTTTAAACAAGCGGACCAATGTGATTAAACGGACCAGTTTGATTAACGTACCACCTTGATAATAAGGACCATATAACGAGCTCACTCAATCCAAGCCACCATGCACACAAAATGAGCCATTGAACCCAAATCAGTTTTGGTTCCCAATTGCTAGCATAATAAGACTATCACTTTCATCCATAACCGTATCAATTTTATCCCACTACACGTGGACCAACCCAGATGACGCCCCATAGGGTAAGCATGCGCCCCTGCCTGCTATCAAGCCGCCGTGAGCCAACCTATCATATCCAGCAAGTATTCAACAACCTGACGTCAAGGCACATGAGTACCCCTTTTTCTGACGAGATTATGAACGCCCGAAGGAACCCAAAGTAAAAACCCCTACCATTGAAGCTTATGACGGGACCACTGATCCCGACATGCATCTTGTCGCATACCGCCACCACATGTACGTACAGGGAACCAATGAAGCCACCTGGTGCAAATACTTCCCAGCCACGCTTAAGGGAGTAGCGTCTAAATGGTTTGAACGGCTGCCTCCAGGATCAATTGCCTCTTTTAGCGAATTACAGACTTTGTTCTCTACAAGGTTCATGGCACACAAGGAAGAAAGGAAAACTAGCATGCATTTAGGACGGATCCAGCAAGGGAAGGACGAGTCCCTACGAAGCTACGTGAAGCGTTTCAATCTGGAGGCGGGACAGATCCCAGACTTGCCCGATGGTGTCTCTTTTGATAATTTTATCAGGGGATTGAAGAAGGGCTCCTTCAAGTTTGACCTAGTTAAGAAGAGTGTAAGGACTATGGCAGAGGTCCTAGACGAGGCTGAAGCATTTATCCATGCAACGGAAATATGCAGCGCGTCAAAGGAAGGGAGGATTGGAGAAACAACAGACTCCTCCAGGAAGAAGGATAAGGTGGACCGAAAACCTCCACGGGTAAATGGCACATGGGCCCTCTCTAAAGAGCATGATACCAACTTTCCGGGGCACAAGAGAGAACGACCGCAAGAGCGGGAATATTTCGAATACAACACAGACCTTCTCACCATACTAAAAGACGTAGGGGCAAAGTACGACCCTGATCGACCCTTCCCCATGAAGTCCCCTGCTGAGACTCGAGATCCCAAGTTATATTGCCAGTTCCATGAAGATATAGGACATGAAACCAAGAATTGTAGAAGCTTGAAGAGGGCTTTAGATGGTCTAGCCTCCAAAGGACATCTCTAGAACTACTTACGGAAGAATGCTCAGGGCTTTGGAAAAAACCAATACAAAAGGAACAAGTCCCCTGCCTCGCCGACTAAGGGACAACATAGCGACGGAGGATTTTTAGCCGTCATATCTGGAGGACCAGCCGCTGGAGGACCTACCATGAGAGGACAGAAGGATTATGCTCGCCGCTTAGGGCAAGTGCTGTTGTCAGCCAAAGCGCCCATGGATCCATTCCCAAAGATTGAAATATGTGAGTCAGACGGTGGACGGATAGCCACGCCGCACGATGATCCACTCGTGGTTGAATTCAAGATAGCTAACATGAGAGTTAAGCGCATACTAATAGACACGGGAAGCTCGTCCAACATAATGAGTCTAGAATGCCTCAATCGCCTAGCACACGATCCCAAAGCCATCGAAAGAATTCACTATCCCATCATTGGTTTTGGAGGGAGTATCATTCATCCTGTTGGCGTTATCACTCTACCAGTTCGAATTGGAGATAGGCAGAATGGGCGGAAAATGGAAGTGGACTTCTTAATCGTCAAAGACCTGATGGCATACAATGTCATCCTGGGACGACCCACCTTAAACAAGATCAAGGCTGTAGTCGTCACCCATCTGATGCTTCTGAAGTTCGTGTGCGATGATGGAATCATAGGCACCATACATGGAGATCAACAACAGGCTAGGGATTGTTACCTGACGACCCTCAACCCGTCAGCATGGAAGCAAGATTCTGCTGAAGTCAGAGGAAAACGAAAGCATGAAGATGAACCCCAGGTCACCAAAGAAATTGGACCCGTCCAAGTAGAAGCGGTCAAAATTGAAGAAGGTGGCTAAGAGTAGAACATCATTAGGGTAACCATGGTACCCAGAGCCTACAAAATGGCCTAGCTATTGTACTCAGAGCCCACAAAACGGCCTGTAAATACATGTCTAAGACGCGGTGAATGTAGCAAGCAATTTAGAAAATTAACACTTATCTGACGAATACAAGTCTCTGTTGAAAGAAACTCACCAGAAAACAGTTCCTAAACTGGCGTCCCTATCCGCTAAATAAACAATACCCAGTGGTAATAAACACGAAGGGTTTGGATGTACCCCGTGCTAATAAACACGAAGGGTTTTGACATCCAGCATGACGCCTTTTCTTTGAAAAGCGCCCAAAAAGACTCAAACAAAGAGCAAAACAATCAGACCTAAGACCTCCTCCTTGCATGGCGTCTAAAAAGACTAATCGTTTGACGGCCTGAGAAGTGGCCTAGATTAGCACCTCAAAATAGGCTCGCG
This sequence comes from Spinacia oleracea, assembly GCF_020520425.1. Classification (NCBI taxonomy): domain Eukaryota; kingdom Viridiplantae; phylum Streptophyta; class Magnoliopsida; order Caryophyllales; family Amaranthaceae; genus Spinacia; species Spinacia oleracea. The sequence goes on along the minus strand of NC_079492.1, from coordinate 18,069,025 downwards.
AAACATTCAGACATGAGACCTCCTCCTGGGATGCCGTCTAAAAAGACTAATCGTTTGACGGCCTAAGAAGTGGCCTAGATTAGCGCCTCAAATTAGGCTGATCACCTAAAACACTGAGGTTTCTGTCCAACAATTGGACCCAAAGAAAAAATTTTAAGAAATCAGTACCGAACTGATAGAATTAAAATACCGTGCACAACGGCACAGACTGTTTATACATAGCGCCCAAAGCGCAAACAAACCAAATCAAATAAATGCCCGAAGGCACCAAAGTTTTACAAACGCCCACGGCGTCATCTAAACCAATTGCAAGAAAACCTGCTCAAGGAGGAGGGGCAATGGAACTCCCGTCCTGGACATCCTGGCCTTCAGGGGAGTTCACCTCGTCTTCTTCTACGTCTTCCTCCCCGTCACTAACAAACTCGGGAGGATCTAAGCCCAAGCGCCTAGCCGTCGAAACAGCTATCTGGTGGGAGATACTGCGTTTGAACCAGGAAAAATCCTTCCCGTCCATAGACTGATCCCACGCCTTTTGGGCACTCTCCAAGATGGACTCCTCGCCCAACTTAAAAGAGATTGCAGCCTCCTTGCGCACGGCCTCGATCTTCCCCTGCATGGCCTTGAGCTGACCTTCCAGAACATTCACCTTGGAAGAGAAATCAGTCACCCGCTCTAAGACGGAAGAGTACTCCTTTCTCAGCACGGTAAGCCGCCCCTCATGCTCCAGCAGCTTCTCTTCATATTTCTCAGCGTCCATCTCGGCCTTCTTCAGCTCTTCCGTCTTCAGAGCAATCTTCTTATCCGCGTCCAAGTTGATCAACCTGGCCGTCTTCTCAGCATATTGCTCATGATTCTCGATTTGGTCCTTGTGCTTGAGCATCTCATTGTGCATATCAAAACGGTAGTTCCTACTCTCAGCACAGCGAATGAAAAGCTGCCAAAAGACAGTGTAGAATTAAAAATAGCGTACACATATAATCATAACCACCGAAATACAGGGGTAAGTATCTCACATCAAGGACGAGAGACTGAATGGACCCAAAGAATCCCAAGTCAATCCCGGGGAGTGACCTTACGTACTCCTCAGGGATGGCCGCATACACATCGGCAAGGATTTTATCCTTCGCCTCTGAGCTAAAACCGGCAGAAGGAGGGATGCTCGCCACCTCGGCCCGACGCATCCGCTTGAACATCTCAACTGAACCAAACACCAAGATTAATAAATATCGTGCAAATCCCAACCTGATTAACAAAAAAATAAAAGTACAGAGACGCTAACCAATTGGCGAAGCTGCAGGAGGAGTAGAGGCATTATCAGTAGAAGGAGCCTCAGTCTCCTTGCCTTTACCCTTGTCCTCTCTGGACAAGGCGGGGGCGTCAGCCGCCGCAGTCTGATCGACTGCTTCCTCGTCAGCAGCTTCTCCGGCAGTACCATCCATTTCGGTGTCCACCTGGGATGGAACCTCCTTTTGCTCAGGAGGAGGAATGGGCGTCTCCCCCTCAGTTGGGGGAGCGGACGGTTTTGGTACCGACGGCTTGGTGACAGCGTCGGCCGGACCCATCTTCTTAAAGAAGGGTCGTTTTGGCTTAGGAGCCTCCGTCGAAGATGCCGGACGCTTCTTAGTAGCCGGCAAGGTGGGTTCCTAAAAGAAAAAAAAATCAGCGATCAAATCATGACCAAAATAAAAATAAAAATAATATATATATATATATATATATATATATATATATATATATATATATATATATATATATATATATATATATATATATATATATATATATATATTACCTTGGCGACGTCGCCAGAGGCACCCTCACTGGACTTCTTGGAGGAGTCCTTCTTCTTGGCCTCCACGGCCTTGAGAATGTCCTCGGTATATACTTCGGACAGCCAAGCGGGTACTTCCACTACACCCTTGCTTCGGGAGATAAGCGATCCATGGCAGAACCTACAAAGCCAAGGGTTAGTAAATAAAAAAAAAAAAAAAAAAAAGATGGAAGAAAAATGTCTGATAATCTGCTGGGGAACTACCTCTACTCAAAAAAGAACAAAGACCAACGGCCGAAAGAAAGACTATATTGGTGAACTGGCCGACATGGGGAAGCCAAGCATTAGGCACCCAGGCATGGCTTTTTGACGACAGCCGATACATCTCAGCCTGGAACAAGGGCTTCACTAATCCCCACTCCCTGGACGAGAGGCGAGGGTAGGCGTCAGCTCTAGACAAATAACGGGGCCGACGGTTCCAACGAGAAAGACGTCTGCAAAGAGAGAGGTCTTCCATTCGGACAACAGACCACTTCTTCCTCCACCAAACCCAACTAGAGGTCTTACCCACCACCGTCTTATATCCCCGACGGCTGTAAAGGGTGAACCATCCCTAGGGAGAACGAGAAGAAGGGGCAATAACTACGAGACGAAGGAAAGCAGGAAAGGAAGGGGTGACGCCGCTCAAAGCACACTTGGCAACAAAACCAAAGACATTTGCCCATGAGTTGGGCGTCAATTGAGCAAGGCCAATGTCATACCCCTCTAAAACGTCCATCACAAAGGGGTGCAATGGAAATCTAAGGCCCAACCTAAAGGCAGCAGTATAAACGGCTACCTCCCCTTGGGAGAGTTGGTCCACGGAGTCATGAGGTCGAGGGCTCCTAAGGCTAAAACCTGGAGGCAAGAGCAGAAAACGCTCAAAGTCGCGACCCTGCTCCCTCAGGTACCGCAGCCATTTCATGCTGGGAAAGATATCCGACGGGAACAGATTGACGTCTTCCTTCCCCCGGACCATAGGAGGAAGATTTTTTGCAAACTCCTCGTCTGAGGAGCTACAGGAGTCATCTTCAAAATCCTCGCGTGGAACGCGGGGACGGGAAGCCACATTCTTTCTTTTCCTAGGAGAATGTGCTGTTCTAGTGGCCCCGTCTCCTGTATCATGGGAAGAATAGACTCCACTCCTACTTCCTTGGGACGGGTTCGAAAAAGGAACCCTATCGTCCCCCTCTCGCGGTGCAGCCCATGCACGCACGTTAGCTGTCTGTCTAATTCGAGCCATACCGTCCTGCATAAGGGATAGGACGTCTGACTTTAGCAATGAATGAAAGGGATAGGTGTCATAACCCTCAAGACGCCTCCACAGAATACTATAAACAATAAACGAGAGAGGTCCCACAAGCATACAAACAACAAGGTGTTGATAGAAAACTTACCAGAAAATGATCAAACTGATGAGAAGTCTTGGCAAATCCTCTAAACCCTCAAGAACACTGGACAGCAAATCCAAGAACACTCAAGCGCACGCACCAACAGATCTTTGGCAGGACGAAATTTACTTTCTCTCTCTAAAAGAAAAAATCGCTCTGAAGTAACAAAAGAATAATGAAAGAGGAATTGAAGCTTTTAAAGGAAAATCTAAGCTCTGAGAAACCCTCACACGTGGCGTTCCTCCCTATCAAGCAGCCTACCCCACAGTGACAAGGGGCATCCTCCTTGAGGGGCAAATGATGTGGCCTAAAAGAATGCCACCTGACTGCACTATCAAAACCCAGAAGAAAGAGCCAAAAAGCTTGCCTACGAGCATTTTCCAAATTGCACAGAGTCCAGGCCCAAACGATTAAGAGGTCCACATTGGGCCTAAACAAGCCTCCAGAACCAATGCAGGACACGTGTCCCAATCTTGCGTAAACACTCAATCATGCGGGACCAGTTTCCGAGAAACCCTAGCACTATAAATAGTGCAGATCCCTAGATAAAAGGGCAATCAATTCTTGCTCAGCAACAGAAAACCTATCTTTGCTCTGCCTTCTCTCTACAAATTACTTATCTCTCTAGCTTATACTTAAGCACCGTAGGGAATATTCCTACGGGAATATTCTTGTTTTGCAGGTTGCCAGAAGTTTGTGCCAGGTCATACTTGATACCTCCGAGGAGCGCGTGTCACGTCAGCACCGTAAAAGTTCCCACAACATTTATCATCAATCGAATATATTTCAATTTCTCCATTCGGACATACCATATTCTTCTAGAGCTTTGATTTTTATAATGCCATATAAACAATCTTGATAATCATTCTTGGCTCATGCAATCATCACCTTGACGCAGCCTAGATGTTCCAAAATTCTTGCCACGTTGATTTTATACCCTTTTCTGAATCACATTGAAACATTTCACATATTTCACTGTGAGTAAATTTAATATAGCCATATTTTCTCATGTCCTTGTGAAATAGATAAGTCATAAAATCCATATTTGGCCCGTGAACATAATTGTCTAGACTCTTCTAACAATAGTCCATTTAGATGCCATGTTCAACAAGCAAGACCCACGTGGCTTAAATTAACTAACTTTCAAAAATCCATGCCATGGAATCTTAGAATGTTGTCTTGTTGATATGGTCGTATGACATTGCAAAAGATATGTGGAACACAAATCAAAATATTTGATTTGATCCTTCTGAAGTTTGAATGTAAAGAGATTTGTTTGTTTATTAATCAATCATAAGAGTAAACCCATAAATGACCATTTCATTCAAATAAACGTTCAACGATTGTTTTTGTTTACTTTGAATGCGAGTCTTTCCGTGTCCAAACAGAAAATCGTTTATGATGATTAATGGAACATAATGCCATTAAGTTCCAGCCTTTAGAAGGACTTTAAAACAAACATGATGACCCTACAGCTAATGTAGCACGACTTTGCTTCATTTCCCACTTGTAGGTCAATAACCAGACTTAGCTCCCGGAATTCGAGTTCCTAACGAAGGTTAGAACCTCAAGCGATAATCTAATACCATGGGAGTTTATTTGCTAAGTCCTTTCTCTTTAACATAAACTTAAAGGTAGAAATAGAATTTCTGAATTCATTTCTTTTGTTCTCGTTTCCTATCCTTTCTAGCACGTTTTCTTGTAGTCCAAAAGATTTTACTCTTTGCTCGATCTTCTTACTTTGTTACGTTTACAAAGTCCCTTTCTTTTATTCACTTTCAACGACCACATCCAATGAGTCTAGTTCATTATTGAATCAAAAGAAAATTGGTTGTTAACCATTGGTTATACATGAGCCTTTAACTCAATACTTCATTATTCCAAAACTACCCAGTATTTTGAATATATGAGGTCCAATTGGTCTACCATTCAAGTTTTAGCTTGAAAACAACCATGAAGATCACCATAAGACATATAACATCCAAGGTACGCTCTCAGTCTCCTTTCCTTTGTGAATTTCTCTCAAAATTAGTTACCAATCGATCGAGGAAATATTGCAGTTCTATATATTATCCGAACGCAATAAGGTTGAAGATCTACAATTCTACAAAATGAACTAGCAAAGAAAACATTTATCATACATTAATAACTTGAAATAAAAGCATTCATGCAATCATTAAAGCTATTAAACATATCATTCATGCAAACATGGCCCATAATGAATGAAACGAATCCAAGACCCCAAAAGTCTTAAATTCTTAAGCATACTTTAGGTTGTCTTAAGTCTTTTAAGATTCTAGGTAAGCAAAACCGATTGCTAGTAATCTCTAAATTACTCTTGGTTAATAAATTAATATCATAATTTATCCCATTGCCACAAAATATGTCAATATTGTTTGAGTTAAAACCACAATCAACATGTTCCTTTAGGATACCTTACCATCTAAGTCTACTAAAATGGCACCTCGCTTTGGCGGAAACCTACTATCTTAGGTCCTTAGATTTTAGTAAGTGCTTGATTTGGAAGACAATTATAAACTCAATATTACTTTAGACCTAGTTATTTCTATGTTTGTTTGATTATTTAGTGAACTAAATCTAATCAAACATACAAACAACATTCATACATAATATCATTCATTCAATATATAAATGTGCATAAATAACTTTAGTGAACTAGTATGGCCTAAAAACTTGGTCTTGAAGCATCCAATCTTCCCTTCACCTTGTTAGCTTGGCATGGTCTTGAACTCCATTCAAAAGATAACTTTAAATTTTAAATAATCTAGAAGAACTTGAAATAATAATAACCTAATTATTACATCAAAACTTCAATGGTGGGCAAACCATATTTAAAACTTTACATTCAAAGATAAAACGGCACGCATACCGTATTTAACTATCCTAGATTGGCCATACTAGTCACCTTCAATACATACAATACATAAAATAATATCTATGCATTCATCCATTCGTGTCCTAAAACGAATGGCCCAAGTAAATATGCAAGTATAAACGCGTCATAAAAGATTAATCAATTTCGAATTATTAATCCTTAGAATTATTCTAATCAAAATTTAATTTAATTAAAATAATGGTGCCCTACGAGAAATAATTAAATTTTAATTATTTTAAATAATTTCGTTTAAACGACTCCCACTTAAACCAATATTTAATTTTGGACCTTTAATTTTAAATATTTAAACTAACAGCCCAGCCAAAGTTAAATAAAATAAAATAAATAAAAGGTCCACCGTTTGCCCCTTCATGCAAATTTAAGCCCAAAGCCCAAAATTAGGCCTTGACTAAAACCCGAAGAAAAATAGCAAAAGTTGTGAAACATGGGCTAGACTTGCGCACAACCCATCGCTGCCTTGTGCATCGCGTGCCACACAAAGACGAGGAGCAGCGCCCCTCTCCCCGCGCAGCGCAGCGTACAACCATGCAGCGTGAGCTGCTGCTGCTGCCTCGCTTCCTCCCTACGGCAAGCGCGCGCTGTGATAGGTTGTTTTTCCGTCGTTGAAAAGAAAACCATCCGACCAAACAAAATTTATAAACCACTAACTAACCGGCTATATTGCTATAGCGGCAAGTATAGGGATCGTCCCATAGAAACGGTGTGCATTGAGTCAAGGCGTTAAGCTAGTTTAGACAAGAGTTGGTTTGAATTAATTTCTAAGAAAACTAAGCTAATCAATCAAAGAATTAAACAATATAGGGAAATGCTAGGGAGTCGGGGATAGCCTAGGGAATTGGGGGAAACGATCTAACAATCAAGCAATCATGATGATGCAACGACTTAGTGCATAGGGGAATGGAATCGAATGACGTGCTCGCCACCTCTCGGATGGAGCACGCGAAGCATCTAATCTATGGAAGAGCTTTCGCCTAATCCGAACTAGATAAACTTGCATATAATAGGAACCACCATTCACTTGCACAAAATAGGCTCACAATGTCTTGCCAAACCTAAGCTATGCAATCCAATCAATTCCAATCAACTAGTATTTGCAACTACTACTCAATTAGTCATGGATATCCTATCACTAAATCAAATTTAATTACATCATCCAATCTACATTCAACCATCAATTTCCCCTAATTAAGCCCCTAGATTCTCTCTTTTCCCTAACCTAAATCTACTCACTACACATACTTGAAACTAGGAAATTCATGAATTCTAGGCAAGCAATCATGTAATTGAAGGAGTAGAAGGAAAGAATCAAGAAGTTGAGCATTCAATTGCAAAATCAATTAAACAATTGAGAATAATGAAACTAAAATCAAAGCAAAGAGGAATTCAAGAAGTTGAAGAACAATCAAAGAACAATAACAAAATAGCATGAACGAAGAACTAAGAACTTGAATTAAAATTGCAAGGAATTGAGAAGAGTTGAAGAAATTACAACTTGAAGCTTCAAAGCAATGGAGTTTCTCTCTCTAGAAAACTAAGCATGAAGAGCAAACTTTCTAAAACTTCTTAAAATTCTGTTTCTGAAATTAATTTTCAAATAATAAAAATGAAAATTCTATTTATACAACCCCTAAGAAAATAGAAATTTAAACTTGAAAAGGTCAGCCCGCGCAGCGATGCGATCGCGGAGACCCAGGTGCGATCGCATCGGTGCGAACGTGCCCCAGATCCGTGCGACCGTTCTCAGCGACGATTCTCTTCTTCGCATGGTGCGAACGGGCTCATAATCCGTGCGATCGCACGGTCTTGACTTAGCCAAAATATTCAAAATTCTTCATGTGCTCGCACGGAAATTCTGTGCGAGCACACAAAAAATTAGTGCGAGCGGGCTAAAACCTGGTGCGATCGCACGAAATCCTGAAAAGTTCCTGCATCGTTTTTGCGATTTCATGTGAACGCACACTTCTGGAACTCGGTCAAACGGCCAGATTGACTTTAAGGCCAAGTCTGCTGACCCGTGCGAACGCATAGAGTTCCCGTGCGATCGCACGTGCCTGATTCGAGCATATTTCCACTCCTTTCCATCATTCTCCAACATTTTTCATGAAAAGTGCAAAGATGGTATAAGGGCATAAAAAATGTAACAAAAGCTATACAAAACTACCAAAAAGCATAATAAAATTCTTCAAAATCCTAAGCTTAGAGCGACATAAATGCCGCTCGTCAAACTCCCCCAAGCTAGGCGTTTGCTAGTCTCTAGCAAACTAAGCACGAAATAGGGAAGAATGAGCATATTATTCAGATTCTAGAAACTACAAAAACAAGAACTACAAGAATATACAACCTAACTCACTTACGTAGGAATCACGGTTGCATTTAAGCGCATGCAACAAGCTCTTTAAACCCCACAATCGCTCATGAGGGCGAGTGGGATCTCGCAAGGGTTTCCAAAGAGAACCACCCATAATTCTTTCAAAAACACAATCAAGGCAAGACCTAAAATGAAAAACAAACCAAGAAAAGGGAAGAAAAGAAAAAGAAAGAAAAGAAAAAGAAAGAAAGGAAAAGAAAATAGAAAAGAAAGAAAAATGAAACTACAAAATTCAAGATAAGGGCCTTTATTATGGAACAAGTATGAGAGAATGCTAATGTTACTAACCAAATAAACGAATGCACGCTAACCAATGTCCTAAGTCGAGTGAAAGATTCAAATGCCAAGCAAAGAGAACTAAGGGTATGCACTTATCAATTCCCCTTCAACCGAGCATACCACGTCAAATCTCTAGATCCCATCCACCCTTAAGAATAGTTTCTCATGACGCCACGAAGGCGCCGGAAAACAAGAGTTGCAAGGGAGAAGAGAAGGTTAACCGACATCTTAGCATGAAAATCCCATTCCATAAACTTGACCAAATTCTCCCTCCACCGACAATGACTCAACTCAAAAGGGTCAATAGGACTTTTTAGGGTGTAACGTAGGCTAGGGGTAAGGTGTGGAACAAATTTGGTAATTGGTGCTCATACCTAAAGTGAAGCGCAATGGATGAACTCAACTCAAGCAAATCGAACCAAAATAAACTCATACCACTTATTTGGGGTACCCCCAAGCTTATTCAACAACAATCCTAAAATAAAACTCTTTTTGAACTTTTCTTGATTTGATTTTCTCTTTTTTTTGTGTTTCAAATGAAACTTTTCTCATTGCCTTGTTTTTCTCTATTTTTGGCTTTTTTGTTTAAAAAAACTTTCCTTTCTCTTTTTGCTTTTGCTTATTTATTCACTATATACAACATATTTTCAAACTTTGCCATTCATACTGTTGTGGGATCTTTTACGATGCTGACGTGGCACGCGTTCCTCGGAGGTATCAAGTATGACCTGGCCCGAACTTCTGGCAACCTGCAAAACAAGAATATTCCCGTAGGAATATTCCCTCCGATGCTTAAATAAGTATAAGCTAGAGAGATAATAAGTAATTTGTAGAGAGAAGGCAGAGCAAAGATAGTTTTAGGTTGGTGGGAATGAATTGATTGCCTTTTACCTAGGGATCTGCACTATTTATAGTGCTAAGGTTTCTCGGGAACTGGTCCTGCATGATTGGATGTTATGCAAGACCAGGACATGTGTCCTGCTAAGTTTTGGAGGCTTGGTTTAGACCAAGTGGGCCTCTTAAGTGTTTGGGCCTCATTCCTTGGGGAATAGCAGAATGGGCTCCTTCCTGAGCAGGTGGGTCCAATGACCCACTGATGGACCTTGGCCCTGTGAGTTTGAGATTTGCCTGCTAATGGGCTTTTGGGCCTTCTTTCTGGGCTTTAATGGTACAGCCAGGTGGCGTGCCACACTCATTTTTCCTTGCCTCAATTCGGCAATTTTATGATAAGTTGTTATTCTATGAGTTGTTGGCACATACCTTTTACGTAGCTTACGTTTCAAAGACTCCCAAGAGGTAATTTTCTCCTTTCCTTCACGTATTCTCTTGGATTTCAGTCCCTCGAACCACAATGAAGCCCCTCGTCCTAGCTTCAATATGGCATATTTGCAACGCTTCTCATCATCAATGTCCTTGAAATCGAACATTCTCTCTGTTTTGCGCTCCCACTCCAAATAGGCTTCCGGATCTGTTCCACCAACAAATTCAGGAAGTTCGGTGACCTTGAATTCATCCATAGCCCGCAGATCACGCCTAGGAGGCCTAAGATACCCCCCATCTCTAACGTTCTTCAAGGCTTCTTGGAGATGTTGTAGAAAGTCAGGATCACCAAAATCCATATTTCAGTTTGTAAGAATTACGAACAACAGCTCTTTTTTTTATTTTATTTTTTCTTTTGTTTTTATTTTTATTTATTTTTTTTTTTGGGCGGATCACACGAACAACAGCTCTGATACCACTAATGATACGAGTTTAAAAACTCGTTGTATAAACAAGGATAGTTGATTAACAAGCTAGACCTTTAACTCGTTGATCGTGAATGCAAGACAAGACCTATTGACTCACAATCAGTTCTTTGAATAGGAAACGCGTCCAAAACAAAGAAAAAGGCTGAATTATAAACTATAATTCGAAATGTAACAAACAAGTGTTTTAATCATCCAGTTGGTTGTTTATTCCAATCAAGAAGCTGACTATAAATAGCCAAAAACCAACAGCTACAAGAGGTTTAAACGGCTAATTAAGAGCCATTTAAGAGCCTTTAAAACTGGCAGTTACAAGCTCTAAAGCCTCCTAATTCAGTCACTAAATTGGAGGTTACAAAGGCTTAAAACTCTCCTTACAAACAGCAATAATCAAAGCTAAGTAATGACTGAATTTAAATTGGGGATTTAAACAAATATCCCTTTATTAAACCGACTTTAACCAAAGCAATTAAAAATAATAAGTGCGTACAATCTGTTTAAACAAGCGGACCAATGTGATTAAACGGACCAGTTTGATTAACGTACCACCTTGATAATAAGGACCATATAACGAGCTCACTCAATCCAAGTCACCATGCACACAAAATGAGCCATTGAACCCAAATCAGTTTTGGTTCCAATTGCTAGCATAAGACTATCACTTTCATCCATAACCGTATCAGAAATGCAAACTAACGTTCTCCCAAGAAATAAAGACTAGTCGTTTAAAGGCCTAAGAAGTGGCCCAGATTAGCACCCTCTCTAGGCTGATCACCTAGAACACAAGGGTCACATATTTCTAAAAATAGCTATATAAAGTAGCTAAAGACCTCGGCAAAAAGACCAGGGCAGGCATCTGACGTCTCAATTCAGAGGCATCAGATATAATCGTAGAATCCATCACAAAAACAGATGACAAATGCTAAAAATCAATAGAACGTTCAAAAGACGCCATGTCATTTCAAAAAATTAGTCATAATTACAAAAATTATGCACATAGTGCCACTAAGCAAGGCGTCACAAAAACAAGCTCAAAATAAATACAAGACGCCTAGGAGCTCTCATTCCTCATCTTCGCTAGGAACAAAGTCAGGAGGAGTGCGTCCTTCCTTCTGAGCCTTCTCCACCTCAATCTGATAGGTGAGGAACTTCTCGAACCAGCTGAAGGGACGTTCACTGGCAAATTCGGCATTCCATGCAAGCTCCATGCCCCTTCGGGTTGATTTCTCACCTAGCATGGCCGACTGGTCGAGAACACTCTTTGACGAAGCAACCTCCTTGCGAGCCGCCTCCAGCTGGACCTCCAACTCCTTAAACTGAGTCTCAAGACGAGAAAACTCAGCTTCCTTCTCCTTGATTTTCTTAGAAAGGTCCTCCATTTCAGAAAAGTTCTGATCAATTTGCAAGAGACGAGTCGCGTTCTCAGCATTTTGGGAAGCCAGGGTGTTGGTCACAGCGTCAACCTCCTCCCGTCTGTCAAAATGAAGTTTCTCCAGCTCAGCAAAATGCTGATCGCCACACTGACTGGCCAGAAGACAGTGTCGAGCCTCTTCGTGCACCAAAGCAGTGCGCCACTTCTTCAGCGAGTCCAGCAGAATGAACCTCTGCACAAAAACAGCAAGAGTAAAACACAAGAGAAACAAGAATATGTAAATAATAAAGGCATAATGAAACTCACATCCAGTGCCGAGGACTGCATAGCGGCAAGCATATTCTCGGCCGCCTCGGGAGGAGTCTCAGCATACGTGGGAGGAATGGCATTACGCATCAACGTCGTTATCCTCCTTCAGTCATGAGAGTTGAACCCGCCTGAAGAAGGGATCTGATCCAATTCAGCATCAATGTCTTTCTGAGGATCGGGAATTTCTATGGGAAAAACAACGGCCTTAGAATCCCTAGGAGAGACTATAGAACTGCTAGACGAGGAACGGCAGGTGGTTACGATGTTGGAGTAAAACTTACCCCCAGAATTCCTAGCTCTTTCCGCCGCCTTCAGAGGAATATTCCGGCGGACGGCTTCAGCAATCCCCGCAAGAGGATCGACCGTCGCTCCAGCTTTCCGAAAGCAAGGAGAAACGGATGCAGCCTTGGGGACGGCAAACACCTTAGGAGCCTTCGAAGCCGTTGACTTGAAGACGGGTTTCCCTGTGCCGCTTGCCCTGCGCTTAGAAGAATGTGCCGCGTCCGTGGCCGTCTTCCTCGCCTTCTGAAGAAATGAGAACATATAAGTTGCAAACAATAAAGGGAATTACATAGGAAGGCCTGATCAATACCTTCTCCTCAGCAGGAGGGGGAGCCATCTGCTCTGGGACGGCTTGCTCGGCCGCCTGCTGACGCTGCCAAGCCTTAAAGATGCTGGCGTCAAGTACCTTTGCCAGCCAGGACGGCATATCCACTTGGCCTTTGGAGGCATCGTCTAGCTTATCCATGGCCTCGTCTGAAAAAACAAATAAAGACATTAGTATAGTTTTGATGAAAGAATGAAAGATTTGAAGTATAGATACATTACCTCTCGGCATATACGGACACAAGCCCACAACCGAGAGGAAAACGGGATCGCCCAGTTGATCCAGATGAGGCAACCACCCCTCGGGTATGTAGGCCGTCTTGTCCTTAACTATGAGCGGCCTGGCCTTGAACAAAGACGAGATCCGTTCCCAGAGAGCGGCGGAGACCGGAGGGAAAGAGCTGCCCTTTCCAACCAAGTTGGGCTTGACGTTCCAACGTCTCATCCGCTCGCACATCTCCAAATTTGTGGTTTTGATAACCACCCACTTTTTCCTCCAGTGATGCCATTTGGACGCCTTGCCCATCACCGTCCGATAAGCTCCCTTGTATGTAAGAATTAGCCAACCCGCGGCAGCTTTTGAAACTTGGGACATGGAGGCGATCCTTAGGAACGTCGGGAAGGAGGGAGTAATACCTTCGAGCTCACAACGAGCGATATAGCCGAACACACCAGCCCAAGAGTTGGGGGACATTTGGTTCAGGCCAATGTTGAAGCCGTCCAGCAATTCTACCACAAAGGGGTGAGGGGGGAATCGCATGCCAAGCTTCAGAAAGGAGCTGTACACGGCGAATTCACCTTCCACCAGTCCAAAGCTGGTGCAGTCCATACCACCCGACATACGGAACTTATAATCCGAACCTAGATTCAGTGACTTCCCATAATCCTTCCCCTGGATGGTGAGGAAGTTCAGCCACGGCTGAAGTGGAAAGATTGTGCTGGGGTGAAGGTGACCTTCCTCCCCACCTGACGTGCTCGCCGGCGCGACATCGGCACGCTCGTTTGAGGGGACGTCCTCCTCCATGGGAGAAGAAGAATCCCCTTCGAATTTCTCTTCGTCTTCTATTCGCGCCATGAAATCCTGCACAGGCTCAAGACTTGGCTCAAGACGAGGGGCATTACTTGAAAAGAGAAGGCGTCAAAAGGACAGGTTGACGCCCTTAGTTTGACGTAGCCCTTGCATAGTTAAGAAAGAATTGGGAAGGATCAAAATCAACAAACAAATTTTCTCAAAAGAAAGCATTACCTGATAGATCAAAGAGAATTTTTGAAGAAACTTGATGAAGAACCGCAAGAACAGGGCTTTGAAGGTTGTGGCGGCGCTACAGTGAATTTCGGTGGATGTAAGACGTCGGAAATCGCCTCCTCTTATAGCTCTCAAATAATCACTAGAAATGAGGGGGAAAGTCACTCAAAATGGCCACTTATTTATAGAGGGGTAAGAAATTATTACCCCTGCCACGCGTCGTCATCCCATTGAACACTCCAAGAGCAGTGAAAACTAACGTCTGTTTCACTCCTCATGAGGGGCAAATGATGTGGGCTTGAATATCTCCACCATAAGGCCCAAAGAAGCTACAATGACCAACACAGGCCAGCTGGGCCCAAGCCTAGGAAGTAGGCCCAAACCTTGGTACCTAAACGAAATAAGAGCACAGCCTTATTTTGGAAAGCCCACCTTCTCTGAGAAGCCAGGCCCAATTTGTAAAAGGCTCATCATTGTTGGCCAAAAGACACGTGTCCTAAATCCCCAAGGGGCACGCATCCCACAGCTAGGGTTGAGGGATCAATTCCAAAGAAACCCTAGCCCTATAAATAGCTCAGATCCCAAGGTAAGGGCAATCAATTCATTCCTACCAACCAAAAACTATCTTTGCTCTGCCTTCTCTCTACAAATTACTTATCTCTCTAGCTTATACTTACTTAAGCATCGGAGGGAATATTCCTACGGGAATATTCTTGTTTTGCAGGTTGCCAGAAGTTCGTGCCAGGTCATACTTGATACCTCCGAGGAACGCGTGCCACGTCAACACCGTAAAAGATCCCACAACAATGTTCCTTAATGGTATTAGCAAGTTGAGCTAATTGGGTTTCAATCATCTTCAAGTGAGAATTGGATTGCTTAAATCCATCCTCAAACTCAACATTTTTCTTGACTTGCGCCCCGACGAACGACTCCATGAGAGCCTCAAGGTTAGACTTGAGAGGCGGGAGCGGTGGAGGTGCATTGCCATAACCACTAAGGTTTTGTTGGAATTGGTTGCCATAGGTCCTCGGTCCATTGAATCCGGGAGGTGGAAATTGAGAAAAACCATATGGACCTCCCAAGTTCAACGGATAACCTCCACTAGAGGCACCCCTTAATTGCCCATAAGAGTAGTTGTAACACCCTCCACCTTGGTGGTTAGGATTATAACTACCTTGATTGTATTGGGCTTGATTGCCAAGACCATGAGATTGACCATAGGGTGCTTGGCCTTGATAGCCTTGCGCTCTATAGCCACCCTCGGCCTTGACTATCATACCCACCTCCTTGGCCATATCCTTGGTAGGATCCATACATAGGGGGCCCTCTAGGTGCTTGCCTAGCAAAGTTTTGATTATTGGGGTTATCATTTCTAGACCTCTCATTCAAAGCATGGGCATATTCCATATCAAAATCACCTTCACAAGAAGGGCCATAATCCAAATAAGACACATTATGCACCAAAGGACAAGCATTAGGGAAATGACAATAGTCTTGACAATTATCACAAAAAAATGTGCCCGGAGGCATTGTGTCATAGGAAATAACCTTGCTCTTCCCCTCGGTGAGAAGAGTAGCCGTAGGCGGTGGGATTGTTGATGGTGATGGTGGTTGACTTGGTGTGCTCTCTAGCTTTTCCAATCTCGAGCTAAGCTTCTCAATGATCCTTGCTTGCTCCATAGCATATACCGACCCTTTACCATCATCATTCCTACCCTTGCCATCATAGTCCCTTGCACTAACGTGCCAAGCTTGATAATTTTGGACCACATCCTCAATTATCTCTTCGATTTGATCTTCGGTCTTGTTCATGATGGGACCACCCGCCCCCGCATCTAGACTCGTCTTGGAGGTTGGGCTCAATCCCAAGTTGAAGGTTTGAAGTAGCAACCACTAATTAGGGATCCCATGGTGAGGGCACTCCCTTTGGTATTCTTTGAATCGGTCCCAATCTTCAAAAAGCGATTCATCCCGCTTTTGCTCAAATGATTGAATTTTGTGGCGATATTCCGCCGTCTTTCCATGAGAGTAGAACTTGCTCAAACACGCGCTAGTCACCTCGTTCCAAGTGCGAAGTGAATTTGGCTTGACCTCCTTGTCAAGCCAATCGCTAGCTCGCCCAAGAAGAGAGAAACAAAATAAAGTCAACCGCACATAGTCCGAAGTCACACCATTGTGTTTGATTGTATCACAATAATGTTCGAATTGCTTTAGGTGATCGTGTGGTGACTCGTTGCTCTTCCCACAAAAAGGATGGCTTTGAACCAAGTTAATCAAAGCGGGTTTGATTTCGAAGTTATTAGCATTGGTTGTGGGAGCTTGGATACCACATGTTGCCTCAAATGCTCCTGGTATGCCCAACTTCTTGACCGGGAGCGCCGTGGTTTCAAAGGTTTGCTCACTTTCTTCTTGTTCCACGCTTACACTCAAGGATTCAAACCGGTTGTGGCTTGACGAGCGAGTTCGAACGCGCCTTAATCTCCTTAGTGTCCTCTCCAATTCAAGGTCAAGAGGATGGAGAGACCTTTGACGTGATCGACCTCTATCAAGCATACAAACTCAAAGAAACACGTGAGTATTGCAAAGGAAAAGAAAGCAAACAAGAATGCAATATTTTTGTATTTTTCTAATGGTAAACTAGTCTCAACAAAACTCAATAACAACAACTGTTCCCCGGCAACGGCGCCATTTTGATAGGGTGTTTTTCCGTCGTTGAAAAGAAAACCACCCGACCAAACAAAATTTATAAACACTAACTAACCGGCTATATTGCTATAGCGGCAAGTATAGGGATCGTCCCATAGAAACAGTGTGCATTGAGTCAAGGCGTTAAGCTAGTTTAGACAAGAGTTGGTTTGAATTAATTTCTAAGAAAACTAAGCTAATCAATCAAGGAAATAAACAATATAGGGAAATGTTAGGGAGTCGGGGATAGCCTAGGGAATTGGGGGAAACGATCTAACAATCAAGCAATCATGATGATGCAACGACTTAGTGCATAGGGGAATGGAATCGAATGACGTACTCGCCACCTCTCGGATGGAGCACGCGAATCATCTAATCTATGGAAGAGCTTTCGCCTAATCCTAAACTAGATAAACTTGCATATAATAGGAACCACCATTCACTTGCACAAAATAGGCTCACAATGTCTTGCCAAACCTAAGCTATGCAATCCAATCAATTCCAATCAACTAGTATTTGCAACTACTACTCAATTAGTCATGGATATCCTATCACTAAATCAAATTTAATTACATCAATCAATCAACATTCAACCATCAATTTCCCCTAATTAAGCCCCTAGATTCTCCCCTTTCCCTAACCTAAATCTACTCACTACACATACTTGAAACTTGGAAATTCATGAATTCTAGGCAAGCAATCATGTAATTGAAGGAGTAGAAGGAAAGAATCAAGAAGTTGAGCATTCAATTGCAAAATCAATTAAAGAATTGAGAATCAATTAAACTAAAATCAAAGCAAAGAGGAATTCAAGAAGTTGAAGAACAATCAAAGAACAATAACAAAATAGCATGAACAGAGAACCTTAACTTGAATTAAAATTGCAAGGAATTGAGAACAGTTGAAGAAATTACAACTTGAAGCTTCAAAGCAATGGAGTTTCTCTCTCTAGAAAACTAAGCTTGAAGAGCAAACTTTCTAAAACTTCTTAAAATTCTGTTTCTGAAATTAATTTTCAAATAATAAAAATGAAAATTCTATTTATACAACCCCTAAGAAAATAGAAATTTAAACTCGGAAAGGTCAGCCCGCAGCGATGCAATCGCGGAGACCCAGGTGCGATCGCATCGGTGCGAACGTGCCCCAGATCCATGCGACCGTTCTCAGCGACGATTCTCTTCTTCGCATGGTGCGAACGGGCTCATAATCCGTGCGATCGCACTGTCTTGACTTAGCCAAAATATTCAAAATTCTTCATGTGCTCGCACGGAAATTCTGTGCGAGCACACAAAAATCAGTGCGGGCGGGCTAAAACCTGGTGCGATCGCACGAAATCCTGAAGTTCCTGCATCGTTTTTGCGATTTCGTGCGAACGCACACTTCTAGAACTCGGTCGCACGACCAGATTGACTTTAAGGCCAAGTCTGCTGACCCGTGCGAACGCATTGAATTCCCGTGCGATCGCACGGGCCTGAATCGAGCATATTTCCACTCCTTTCCATCATTCTCCAACATTTTTCCTGAAAAGTGCAAAGATGGTATAAGGGCATAAAAAATGTAACAAAACCTATACTAAACTACCAAAAAGCATAATAAAAGTCTATAAAATCCTAAGCAGCGACATAAATGTCGCTCATCACGCTGGCACGCCCAGCTCGCTTGCTGGGGCCTCACGTCGCTGCGCCAAGCTACGGAGTGCAGCGCGCATGGGCTACGCCGAGCCACACACGCCGCACACCCCTTGTTCCGTGCCTTTGGCTCGTGCCATACGAGCCAACCATCGATTTTTTTATTAACTTCACGAAACAGTATTTTGCATGACATTATTTTTCATAAATTTAACAAAATTAATCGTTTTAATTTCGAAAAATAACGTTTTGAGTGATTTTATTAAATTTCAAACAATCCAATTTGAGAAATTAAATAAATCATGGCTGACAAAAATTCAAATTTAACGTAGACGAATATCAACAAAAATTTGAATAATTTTTTATAATCAAATCCAAAACTTTAAATCGTTCTAAACATTTAAAAATTAGATTTTTATCAAATTTGGTTTAGATGATGATTAAAATTAACGAATTCAATCAAAATTTTAATCCATGAATTTTTAAATCTGCCATTTAAACATGAAATCATATTCCCCTTCTCACCTTAATAAATTTTCAGAGATCTAACCAATTAATAAAATTAATTTTTGATCTAAAATTCATTAAATTAAGTAAGAATAAAATTAGGGTTTATACTTGATATTCATGGACAAAAAATTTACCATAAGTCCTTTATATTCCCAAGAACAGTAGGGCAAAATTTCAATTAATTATGAGTTCATTAGGTCGAGCAATTAATTGAAAAAGTTTCCAAATTTAAAGATTTATTTCATTAATTAACAAAAACGCCCAAAACGCGAACTTCGGGGCCTGTTTTTGAGAATCTGTTTGCAAGAGTTGATCTTAAAATGCCATTTCCAATCAGATTAGGGTCAGAAAAATCAAAATTTTGACACTTTACGAACACAACAGCTTTTCAACGATTCATCCATAATCAAGAAAAACATTCAAAAAGTTACGAATGAATTCTAAAAATTTCGACATAATCACAAACATAATAACATGCTAATAAGTACTTTAAATACATGTAGCTCATGATACCACAGTAGGAGTTTACAGTTAAATACATAACATGATAGCGGAATAACCCAAAATCCATTAATCATGTATAAAGTACAGATCAAGCAATACTTACGTTTGTAGCGTGTTTTCCCTAGTTCAACGTATCATGAACACGAACAAGAACTCCTGATGTCGTTCCTCTACTTGGTTCTCCGACACGTTCAGATCCGTCTTGAGATTGATGGCTTAGAAGTCACTCAAGAAGTTTTGCTTTTGGGAAGAACACATTCATGGAGGCAAAGAGAGAATTAGGATTTCTCTTTTCCTCCTAGGGTTCTGTGTACAATCTGAATTGTGTGTGTTAAAAACATGTACATAGATCATTAGAATAACCTAGTAGTAATAATAAGCAAGCCAACCAACTTGGTGGGAAAGCCAACCAAGTTGGCCGGCCAAGCCCACACGCGAAGAAATCAGCAGTCGCGCACAGATAAGCCGTGGGTCGCGTGCCACCGCTGCTCCCTTCTCCTTTGATCCACGCGTGCCACACAGCAAAGCCTTTGGGCCAGCGCTGCATTGTCATGCACGTTGCGCCTATGGTCCTTGTGCTTGTGCGCTCCGGCTTGTGGGTTGCTTTCGTGTTGCGATTAAATTATCCTTCGACAATTCATCTATCGTTTCGTACTTGACGATCCAATGTCGTACGATACGATTATTCCTCTCGCCTAGCTTACGAATATACGCAATACGATATACGATTTCTCGATCCAATGTTAAATCGTATAATTATGTTTTTCGAACTAATTTCCCGGAAAGCTATTAAATGAATTTCCTATTCATTTAATCTGATGATCTGTTACATGCCAATGGTGTGACCTTATAGGTTCAGTCAAGAGTAAGTTGTGAGTCTAATTAGGATTAGTACTCACTGATCGGAAGCATTGCTCCAGCCAGCTGTTCCGATCACTTGATCTCACTGAATTAATTGTTCGTAATTAATCCGAACCTTGGTATTGGACTAATGCACCTTGGGTGAAGGACATATTTCCTTCAGTTTTGGTGGGAACCATTTCCCTTAAAACTAGAATCCAATACAAGTATGGGTCTTTCCAAAGGTGAAGGCTTTACATAAAGTCTTGCCTGAGAATGAAAATCTCCTAATTTCTACATTCAAGTTCTATATTCAAGTTCAAGTTCAATGTTCAATGTTCAAGTTCTATTTCAATATTCAATATACAAAATCGATGATACTTTTTAATGAGAAACTTATTTTAAAGTGAGATTAATCATAAACTTGGATTCGTGGGGAGCCAAATCACTTTTGAGCAAGTGTTCCTCAATCGGATGTTAAATATTCAAGTTATGCAATTTCTATTATTCAAGTTTAATTCTTTATTGCTTATTTATTTTATCCCGAGTTCAATTCAAGTCTTTCCAAACTGGAGCCGAAAACTTGTTTGGTGGCAACTCCATCGAAGTACAAAATAACCCCCAAAAATCTGGCGGCTCCATTGGGGAGTTCCAAACTTGCGTTTTGAACAGAAAAATACATTTCGAGCATTCGGCCACTGACTTGCCGAAGTGTCTAGCGCCGACCAAGCGTCTGGCTCTGCTGCCTTTCGTCTGGCGCAGTGGCTGGAAGTGGCAGTCTGCCCATTTTGTGTTCCAATGCTCAAAATGGGAGTTTGGTTCGATTTTTGAACTTTGAAAGAGCCGCTCCCAAACTTTGAGAAAGAACACTGAAACAGTAAAGTAACGGCCACCCAAACTTGATCACTCTCCACGCGGCTCCCGGCCAAAGTGTTTGATCATTTTTGAGCCTACCAAAACTTGACATTTGTCATAATTCTCCTGGCATCCGTCATGGAGACCGTTCGCTAACATACGTCTCCTTTGGGTGGAGGCACCTTGTTACCGGATCCGCCTCTTAGTAAAGTACCCTTTGACACCCGAAACCAACCAAATGCATCATACAAAAACTTAAAACCGACCTTAGGTTGAGAATTTAGCATGCCACATTCATATTCATGATAGTGTGCCAACGTGCTTATGTGCATTGTGTGTGGGCGTCTTTGCACACGTGAATGGCTAACCCCGAGTTCAAGATCATGCATCAAAATCGCCGATTTAGAGTTGTCATTAGGAGTGCAACACCGTTTATTTAAAATCCCAAAACACGCCTCACGCAAAAATACCAAATTCAAGAATCCAAATCCATGGCGTCATAATGCCGGATTTTCTAGTCCAATTCCGAATACCAAATCCAAGAGTCCAAATCCATGGCGTCATGATGCCGGATTTTCTAATCCAATTTCCAAATACCAAATTCAAGCGTCCAAATCCATGGCGTCATATTGTTGGACTTTCTGGTCCAAAATACAAATCCAAGATTCCAAACGCATGGCGTCATAATGCTGGATTTTCTAGTCCAATTTACAAAATACCAAATTCAAGAGTCCAAATCCATGGCGTCATAATGCCGGATATTCTAGTCCAATTTCCATGTCTAAAAATACAAAGTCAAAGAGTCAAATTTATGGTGTCCTTATTCAAAAGTCAAGTTCAAAACTTCAACGACCTCATTCAAATCGTCCAAGTGCTAAATTCGATTTTTGACTCCAAGTTTCAAATTCAAAATAGCTTCCACCCCTCAACATACAACTCCAAGCTACAAGTCCAAAAACTTTTCCCACCTCATCGAGTCATGACTTTCAAATACAATTTCCCAAATATTTCCGACGGGTATAAACTCCCCAAAAATAATACGAATTCTATGTCGGGTTGAAATTCCAATAAAATATTCCTAGTTCAAATACAAATTCGATGTCGGGTTGAAATCCCCTAGAAATACTCCTAGTTCAAATCTTCAAATTCCGATGGGTTGAAATTCCCCTAAAATATTTCTAGTCCAAATCCTCCAAATCAAACCGGATTGAAATTCCCTTGAAATAATCCTAGTTCAAAACACATAATTCTATGTTGGGTTGAAATTTCCTTGAAATATTACTAGTTCAAATACAAAATTCTATGTCGGTTTGAAATTCCCATGAAATATTCCTAGTCCAAGTCCAATAGGTAGAAATTCCTCTAAATATTTCCAATGGGTTACAAATCCCGATACAAGTACAAATTCCAATGGGTAGAAATTCCTCTAAAATAGTTCCACCGGGTTGCAAATCCCGGAACAAATTGCCAAATACAAATTGGTCGAGGTTCCCTCCAATCTCGGTTCAAATTCAAAATTTCAAAAGGGTCGGAAATCCCCATAATAGCTACAAATACAAAATCCAAAAACCTTGAGTTTAGAGGAGTGGTGCTTAGAGGTCTTCTAGTTCAAATCATGCATTTGCATCTCATATGTCTATTGTCTATATCTTAAAGGGTCATAAGTCATCGCTTTTGCATTTGTCCATGTTCTAAGTGCGCGTTAATGTGTCTAGGCTTCAAGAAACGCCTTGGCTTCGACAACAAAGGGAAAGGTTGGGTCAAGATCCACTAGTCCTTACATCTCCATCAATTTTAAGAAACATTTGCAACAGTTGAGCAGTTCCTTAACCTCATGGAGGCAATTCAAAAAATCACCACCATGATCGAAGAGCTCGATACTCGCTTAAGGGCAGTCGAAACTGAGCATTCCATGGCAAACATTACAAGGAAAATTGAGGGCATGATGAACAAGATTACCAACAATGAGCACTACTTTGATGCCTCGACTAATGTTGCACTCAAGGGGAAGGTGAGCTTGCCTGAAGAGTTCTCCGCTAATGACATTCCCAAATTCAAGTCAACTGACAATCCTAAGTACCATCTACGAAACTTTCAAGCTACTATGACCATCAAAGGAGTCGATCTAGACCTCTTTCCCGCCGTCTTCCCCATGTCACTAGAGCCAGCCTGCCAAAAGTGGTTCTACTCTCTCAAGGACAAAGACATCAATACTTGGGAAGGTGTCGCTCAAGCATTCATGAGCCAGTACAAGCCTAACATTGAACTTCAAACCACTCTACGTGAGTTGGAAGTTCTCAGACAGGGTAGTCAAGAATGGTTCACCTCCTACCTCAACAAGTGGAGAAAGGTTTCTTCCCAAATGGTATCAAGGCCTTCAGAGAAATATCTGGTCAAGACATTCATTGCAAGTCTCCTTTCAAAGTACAAGAATCATATGGCCTAATTGGGCCTGAACACTTTTGAAAGGGCCTACACAATTAGGGTCGATATCGAAGATGACCAAGACAATTAGGTCGGGGCTGACACCGAAGAGGACCCATTCAATGATGATCAACTCAGTGATGAACATTCTAGTAAGCTAAAGGAAATTGAGACCGATGGTTCCTACAATGAAGATGACTGAAAAAGCCGCAAACGCACAAACTATAGTCTAGCTTAGGATTCCATGTCTTTTTCTATATTTTTCTAAGCTTACCCTACAAGTCTAGCATTAGGGCCTCCATGTATGAATTTTCAATTTCCATTCAATAACAAGATCATTTATTACCTAACTTGATCGTCTTTACAAAAATTACAACATGTGTTCAAAAGATCTTTCAAAAGGGCTCAAAATTTTGCAATTGATTTAAGGCACCAAAACGCCAATGATGTACGACAAGCGCCACCTTCACAAAGCACCCTTCCAATTCAAACCGGGAATTCACTCCCTCTTTTCAAAATCAACCATACAAAAATCTTTACAAGATATTCTCACAATTTTTTTTTACAAAAAGCGTTTATGTTTCAAACTACCTTACCCTAACCTTGGAATGGGAAGAAGAATTATAACAGGAAGTAGAAGAATTCAAGCATCCAACATTCAAAGTGCCAAAGAACACATACAAAGTTCCAAAGTGCCGAAGATGAAGAGGCAAACATTCCAAATTCAAATTGCCAAAAACCGAAGAGGCAATCATTCAAGATTCAATTTTTAAAAAATCAAGTTTCAAATTTCAAAGTCCAAAGTTCAAAGGTCGAAGTGCCAGAATCTGACATGGTGATATCAAAGATTAAGTCTGGGGCGAGAACTTGAACCTCTATCCCATCCATCTTCCGAACCTAGGCTTATTATCCTCCAAATCTAAATTGAGGTTTTCAATCACAAGTGTCGGAATCAATTGCAAAATTTCTGAATCCAAGAGCTACATACGGTATGTTTCCACCATGGATACGTAGGAAACCTCTCGCAGGGCTCGGGAACTTTAATTTCAAAGCCCATTATCAATTTCAAAAAGTCAATTTCAAAAAATTCAAAGATAAAATTCAAGAACAAATAAGTCGCCCATGAGGAAAGATTGTGATGATTGTGCGCCGCATATGAAGAAAGAACATGATGATTATGCGAAAGATGACCATTGAAAGGTTTTCCAATGCTCATCCCTTAACCTTTAGAGCTAGATTGGGGGCTTGAACCCGCATCATGGCCTACCCGCATCATGGCCTACCTAACCTTGTGAGCTAATCCATCATGGCTCACCCTTTCGAAATTCAATTTTCCTAACTAAATTTCAAAACCTTTTGCATCCAACCTTAGTATCATCATATACATTGCATATCTCACACACTATGACCATATCACCGCTCTCCATCTAGGACCCTTGCATGGAGTCCAAAGTTCTAAATCGAGTAAGTGCATATCAATGCAAGATTCAAGGTCTCATTTAGGCATGTCTTGCTGGGGGATTATGTCACCCCCAAGTGCGTCAGACGACTACTATTTTTTCAGGCACATCAAGCATTTTCAAAAAAAGCAATTCAATTTTAAAGCATTCAAATCGTAAAAATCGTATGAGTCAAAGATCTCTAAGTTCAAGTGCCAACTCAGCGCAAACTTTCCTTATTGTGTCAAAGCGACTGTGTATCGGGTTCCTCTTATCAAATGTCTTGGTCTTAGACGCATTAGCGCACTTATTCAGTTCAATCTTTCAAAGTCTGTCAAATTTTGAGTCCAAGTCAGTTAAAGAGCATTCCAAAGTCATGCATGAGTCAATTTCAAGTCCTAGATCGACGTCCTAAGTCGAGTCATGAATAGCATCCGCAAAATTTGAATGTACTTTGACTTGCACTTTTTCTAACCAAAACACCCCAGTCAAAGTGGAGGCTTATAGTGAGGTAGCATGTGCACCATGTCTCCAAAAAATGGGGCTAATTTTTTCATGGATTTTTTTTCATTTTGCATGCATACATTTAGCCTCAAATTTCAATTCACACACAACGCGCGCACCAGTTCAATTCAAACCTAGCAAGCAAATACAAAACACATAGAAAATATCCAAGCCTTTTCCAAGTGCAAGATCCAAATTTCAAACCATACAAGTACAAAGTACAAAAACCTTTCAACCCTTTCTAATCAAATGTTAAACCTTTTCAAAACCATTCAGAAAATACAATGTCCAAAAGAATACAAATATCCAATAATCCGAAATCAAAACCCTAAGGAAAAGCTAAGATCTCGCTACCTTGCAGGATTGAAACAAGTAAAGGGATATTGAAAGCCTCTTCAAATGTAAAAGGCTATCCAGAGACTCCTCAATGCCAAGGATATTCAGATCCTCTTCAATTCCAAGGTTATCCAGAGCCTACCTCAAGGATCGACTATTCAAAGTTATTTCAAAAGGCCAACAACACATCCCTAATGTTGGGACGACTCCTATAGAAGTTTGACTAACCAGAGTCAATCCAATCTAGGCTAATCCAAAGTCTATTTCAAAATCAAGAACCCTAGCATCCCCAGCAGAAGGGTGACACATGTACAAAGCCGACTAGCAAAGTCAATTCAATCTAGACTATTTTAAGTTTAAACAAAGCTCTTATAATATCCCTAGTGGTAAGGTAAACTTGGCCAAGGATCCCTATTCAAAGGACTACTCAGAGTCTACACCAACTCCTAGGCTATCCATGCTTACCTTTCCCCAGAGAAATCCCTCAAAGTCTATATTCAAGAAGCAAACATTAAAGGTCCTTATGCAAAATTCAAGTTCTACAATCACTGGCCGAGCAAGGTTATGCCAAGCAAGGAACCTACAATTCCAAGTACAAAATTCAAGGTATAAATTTCAAAGGTTCAAGTTCTAAAAAGCTCTACAAGTTCCAACAATCAAATCTCAAGAAGGCTACCATCACTACAAGAAAAAAGGGTTATAGCAACACCCTTTTATACAACAGTTTTGTTGGCGTTGCTATATCATAGCTATTGCAACAGTTAAATAATTCTTAATTTGAGTAGACTTTGACTCAAGAATAGTGTTTCTATAGAAAATCTATGGCAACAATTATATATTATCATTATGTTATTGCAACAGTTTTTACTTTTTTAACATTTTGATGAAATCTTGCAACAGTTTTTTCGTCAAGTATCTAAATTAAGTAAAAAAAAAAAACAAAAAAATAATAAATAAAATACGAAGTAGGTTATTGAATTTTTTCCATAGACCGCAATTTTCTTTTTAGGATTCCGTCCTTCCTAGTTTATCGCCAAAGCCTTGTACACTTTCACCTTCTCCGTTCTTCTTCTCTTTCACCCTTATCATCGTTCTCGATTCCCTTCATAATCATTTGTTTAAGCACGGCGAATTGGAGTTTGGCGAATATGAATTTGGAATTGGGTCACCAAATTGGAGAAGGAGAAAATTGTGAATTACGTTTCTAAATTGACGAGAAGAACAAGGTTAGTTGGTATATGTCTCTTCGAATTCGGTCTTAAATTTCACAACTACGCTGTTTAAATTATTAACCGGTTACAATTAGAATTTTTTTGTGTGGTTTTCTAAATTAGGGTTTCTTAATTGGGGAATTCCGTTATTTAGGGAATTCTGTTAAATTTTTTCTGACAAAATATACATGTCTAATTTGATACGATAATGGAGAGCATTCATAACTTGTTGTTTGAATGTACTTATAGTAGGTTTTCCAATGCTACAATTTGAGGTTATTTCTACTTTGCGTGTTTTAATTCTAAGAATGTCGGGTCCAAATGACGCAACTAAGCTCTGTGTGGTTTTCAAATCATGGAGATAGATTGTGATATCAGACAATCGTCTTTGGATTCAATTATTTATTTATTTTTGTTTGCAGGAATTCGGTAATATTGAAGCCCTAATGTACTCTAGACTCCAGCTATTTGTACGCCACCATTTACACTAGGTACTACCTCTCATAACTTTGCACATATGATCATTATTATTGTGTCTAATGCACCTTTTTGTTGCTGGATGGAAGGGAAATATACAACTCAACCTATTATTGTTTTATCCTTATATGTCATTATAATGGTGACTCCATTTGCACAATGGCCTGTCTTCCTTGAGGCAATATAGTAATTATATCATATCGTGTCCTCCTTCCTGTCATATGCAGACACATAATTCGCTAAAGCTTCAAGAAGGCAACTAAAAGGTGCAATACATTCAGCACTTTTGACATGAATGTTCCTCTGTTTGTTCAACTGATCAGGTCATCTTGATTGAACTTCGATTATTCCTTCTTCCTACTGTATTTTTAATATGGGTAAGTAATGGTGGACTTTGAGGTAGGGTCGCCAAAAGAAGTCTCATTTTTGTGTGTGCATATTTGTGGATGTCGGAAGGGGGTTACACATTGGATTGACATTTATATATATCATATGTAATTTATTCGTATGTGGACTTATTTGGAAATTTTCCTTCAATCTTTGAGACTATTTATCTTTTTTTTTCCTATAATTATGGACAACGAAAATCAATAACTTTGATTTTTTTTTTTTTGATGGAAATTATGTCGTATGTAAGTTATTCACTGCAACCTAGTCTGTATATGCTTTTTTTTTAATAACTTCTTGTATGAGTATTATGGGATAGATCTGGATAACTTTCTAAAGTAAGTGTAACACCCTAGCTACCCTCTTTGGTCATAGGCTATCATAAATCACAATCCATAGAAATATCTGAAAGCTATTGAAGAAGTTAGTTGTCTTGGGATTCTTGGCAGTGTTTTTTTGATATAAATTATGGATTCTTTTATGCATACCTTCTAGCAGGGGAACTCGCATCATATACATATTTTGCTAGTCACGTGTTAAACATTACTTGCATCCACACTTAAGAGCTGCAAACTCTATACAACTGCAAACTCTTAAATTTGGGATTGTGTTTTGATAATTGGATGACTTTTATGTTCCCTTTGCTTGACCTTAGTTGTCTCATCATCATGATATCAACATGATGTAACAAACTAATACTTTTAACCTTTTAGCCTTTCCTATTGCACTAATGACTATTTACATGCAACTGAGAAATTTAAAACTCATATATATTATATACGAGTCTTTTTGTCCTAATTTTGAGTTTTTACGAGTTGATAACTTAGATATACGTGTGTTATACTGATACGTCATACAAGAGTCCCAAAAATTTTGACATGTTTCGTTGTTGCTCGTTATCCATCTTTAGTTTTTTTTTTTACGCGGATCATGTTTTTTTGTAGCAGTATTGCAGGACTTGGTCCTCGGTCAATTGATAATGTTATTTAAACAGTTCCATAGCCCTGACTGAATCAAAGGTACTTCAAATCACCAATTTTTTATTTATTCTTATTGGATTTTTGTGTAACTTAATCATTTTGATTATCTTTTAGTTTGTTGTACTAGTTATCTAAATTAGATGTGGAGTGGATGCTTGCTACTTAGGATATCCCGATTCCTGAGTCATAGGGGTCAATTGTTGCTTTCTGTTTCTTTCTAGGTTTATTGTTTATTCTGAGTTCTTCAGCTCTGTATTGTTGATCATGCCGGTCTGCCTACTTAGGCCTGTTTCTTTGTGTTGGTCAATTCTAAATCTGTTTTCTGCATTTCTCTACTGTGTACTGATGTGTTCTGATCTCTATACCACTTATGTTGTCTGCATTTATGTACTGTTGTTGTGTTGTTGGGTTTTGGACTGTTTTCCTAAGTGAACGCGGTGAAGGCTAATATGGGCTGCAAAAGTTCATTTGAGGAAGCTTGTCTGTGTTTTGTGCCAGTCTTTCTTTCGTAGATAAGTAGTTATAGTCCAATATTGACCTTGGTTGAATTAGATAGTTTTTTTTTGTGTGTTGATTTTTTTATTGCTTGTATAGCTTATAGGGAATATCTCTAAAATCTAAATCTTATCTTAGTGCAGTCTGCTTCTAGACTTGACCTTCTCCTTGAGAGTTGTGCCTAGGCTCCATAAAGTCGGTGATCAATGACCTGTTGATCTCTTGCATCTGACTAAAATAGCTCATGACCCATTCAGCATGGCTCCACGTTCTAGGGAGTTTGACTTTTTATTCTTCCTCACCTCATACTGATTTTAGGACCAATTGAGATACTCTTTTAGAAAGAATCATCGGAGAGACATTTTATGTGATCAATCTGACATGTGTAACAACTGTTGAATACTTTGTTTTCTTTTTCATCTGAAGATGCAAGCTAGGAACATTTTTTATAACGTTGTTGTAAATTCTTCTATGATTATTGCATGTCTATTCTTTATGATTGTTAGTGGAGCAGAAATTGGGAGATTCGTAGCAATGATGCGTAACCCGTCTTTAATATTAAAGACTTGTGTTGCCTTTGATCTTCTCTAAGTAAAAGAGATTTCTATTTGTCTCCTTAATTTTGATATGCATATATCTAGGATCATATGATACTGCTAGTATCGTTGATACTCTTGTTTATTATATCAAGGAAATAGGGTTCATGTTTCCTATAACAGGGAATCGTGCCTTGCCTTAACCTTCATTTGCTTTATCTGCCCTACCATCCTCTTTTGAGGTGGATAAATGTCACAAGTTTGATTATTTATGATGTTCTGCAAGTTGCCATAGGAATTAGGGTTGTGCAAGTGTATATGTGAAAAAGAATTTGAATGAAAGTGGATAGCATTGTTTCCATTTGTACTAAAATTGATAGTTTTAGACATTTCTCTCTCTTGGGATTAAGATCATAGGACTAAGTTCACCAGTGTGTAGGGATGTAACATGGCTTTTTCTATGTTTTTTAAACAGTCTTTTATGAGTTAATGAAGATTGGTGTTACCAACTATAAACCTCAACTTCTCATTATCTTTCTATAGAGGGTCTCGAGTTCTGGGGGGGATTCTTTGGGGTGGTTCTGAAACAGAGGCTGATTTTTGTTGTGCTTCCTGATTAGAAGATACGGGTTATCTAGTACAACGAGATTGATTGGATCAATTACTCTAGATTAGGGGTGTCAAATCGGGTCATCGGTCGGTTTGCTAGAATACATTAACTAATAAATGAAACAGATGAGATAACAAATTAACAAGGCACTTGACGTAGTTTGCTAGATGAGTACCCCTATCAGTTTAACAGTAGGTTGCTTTTTTTTAAATTATGAGACGTTAGTTTAGAATGACCTGTTTCTCCTTATGGACCAATAGTTGTCCCATACCCGTAATTGTGAAGGTTTATCTTTGTCATTCACGTTGAGCTTCTTTTTCTTACGTATTGGGATTTTATTCATTGATAATGAGTTTCTTATTAAAAGGTTATACTTAATTTGTTTGTTGTGCAGGATCCAGGATGGTGCATATATTCAAGAATTACAAGCTACTTTAAATATGTGAAGATTTATAGGGTTTTTGGCACATAAATATTAGATAAGTTTTAAAGTTAAAGTTAAGTACCATGGGTATTTTGATCTTTATATTTTAATGGATGTAGTTTTAGAACCAATAATTTTTTTAATTGTTCAAATAATGGTAATAGATGTAATTATGTTTATGAATTTAAGTTATTTGAAATTTATACATTTTTTAGACTTATTTGGTTCCAATATTTTATTATACGTTGGTCGTACTTATTACATGTATATGGATAACTAAATCCATTTGAGAACGTAGCTTTAGACCAATTGAAAGCGTTGTCATAAACTCAATTGAAAGCGTTGCTATAAACTCAACTAAAAGCGTTGCCATAAACTCAACTAAAAGGGTTGCTATAATCAAAACTAAAAGCATTGCGCGCTATAATCAAAACTAAAAGTGTTGCTATAAAATCAATAGAAAGTGTTGTTATAAATACAATTGAATGTGTTACATAAATGTAAGAAAGTGTTGCATAAGGTTTCTCAACCAACAAAAAGCTAATAAGTGTTACTTTAAGTTGGCGAAAACTGTTGCCTTAACTGGGTAAATGTTGGCATAAGTTGTTGAATAACTGTTGTCAAAGACTAAAAGTGTTGCCTATAAAAAGTGTTTCCATAGTAATTTATGGCAACGGTTTATCGTAACTGTTGCCTAAATACGAGAAACTGTTGTCATAGACTTATAGCAACGCCCCCTATTGGTAACGGTTTTAAAACCGTTGCTATAGGTCTATTATAACAGGTAATTGATCTATGGTAACAGTTTATTGCCGTTGCTATAAGCCTATTTTGTTCCATACAACACACATACTCCCAGCGGACCCAAGCTCCGGGAAATTAAAAAATGCAAAGCATATTCAAACCTCGTTCCCCAACGGACCTAAGCTCCGGGAAGTTCAAAGAGCAATATATTCCTAACGGACCCAACATATCTATATTTCTTTTCGTTCAACGATTTCTCAAAGTATGTGAAATCGCAGCAGTACGTGTTTGACTTTATGGTGGCTTTTATGCTCCTTTTCATGGGAAATGGCTCCACTACTGTCACAATAGAAAGCCACTGGTCTAGTATGACTTAGATTCCCTTTGATTCAACTTGGAAAGAATCTAACTTTGAAATAGAAGTTGCTCATTAAAAAGTGTCATCGATTTTGTATTTGAACATTGAAATAGAACTTGAATTTTGAACTTGAACTTGAATATTGAAATTTGGAGGCTTGGTTCTTAAGGATTAGACCTTTTCATGTTAAAAGACCTCATCTTTAATATGCTTCATTACTTGAAATTGGTTCTAGTTTAAAGAGAGATTGTTCCCATCTAAACATCATTGAACTTTAAATGTAGAAGTTGTATACTGAACCTGAAACATAATGGTTCATGGGTTCTAGTTTGAAGAAGGAATAACACTTCTTCAAATATCATTGAACTTGTATAAAGTTAGAGTTTTTGAATATTTGTATGATGATTTTTGCAAGGAACACTTTCAAGAATGAAAGCCTCTAGTTACTAATCATATTTTGTTAAAAACAAAGCTTAAAGATTGAAACTTGAAATGGAGTATGGAAGAACATTTAAGGGGGATTCAAGTGTAAAACCCCTTAAAGGCTAATCAATTTGTACAAATCCTAGTTTGAATGAGTTATGAACACACTAAACATCATTGGATTATTGAAAAACTTTGAATATTAAAGCATAGAAATTAGAAATATTCAGATTTAGGACCTCAGATTACCTATTTTTGCTAGGGTAGTGCTTCCAAGATGTTTTCCCAATTGCTTAAATGCTTAGAACTTGTAGATTTTAGAAAGTTTGGATTTTGGGAGAGAATTATATAGTGGAGAATTATTTTTGCATTACGTCATTGTATTTCTGTTTTGATTTTTGTAAAATGGGAGGTTTATAGAGGAAAAGTGGCTGGAAAACGTCAGCGTAACCTGCGCCTGGCACGACACCAGGTGATAAAGGAAGGGAAATGACTGTCGTCCTTTAGGCGCGTTGGCACCTAAAGAGAAATCATCCTTTTAGATTGTAGTAAAAGATATTGTACTTTTACTTGGGGAATATGACTTGAATTTTACGATTCGAATGCGTGTCTTTGAGGTTTTTATACAGTTTGAGCTCGGTTTTATGGGTCCGCGGCCGGGATGCTCGGTTTTGTGGGTCAGCGCTCGATTTTGGATTACATTTTGATCGGAAACATGCTTCGGAGACCAATGGTGGCATCCATTTTGAGATATTGTGTTTGTATTTTCAATTTTTTTTTTTTGGATTTTGGATTTTGGATAATTGAACTTGGAATAAGTTCATTGTATTTTAGCAATTGGGACTTCAGCTCGCATTTTCACCAACCTTGAGTCTAGGCTAATGGTTTCGTCATCGGCCCTAAAGGGAAACAAAATTTAGGTGTCTACAATGATAGATCCAATTGCCAAAGAATATAGTACTCATTTTTCTACGCTCATCAGATGTCTTAAGACACTTAGTCTTGCTTAGATATATACCATGTGTAATGGGTAGATGGCCTCTCTTGGCTTCCATCATATTGAACCGAGCTAGCACCTTATCAATATAAGTACTGTGGCTCAGTGCAATCATTCTCTTAGATCTATCCCTATAAATATTGATGCCCAAGATGTATTGTGCTTCTCCTAAGTCCTTTATAGAGAAACACTTTCCAAGCCAACCCTTTACATACTCCAACATAGGGATGTCATTTCCAATAAGCAGTATGTCATCGACATACAAGACTAGGAATGCGATCTTACTCCCACTGACTTTCTTTTATACACAAGACTCGTTAAGATTCTTGATGAAGCCCAATGCATTGACATCTTCATCAAAACGTATGTTCCAACTCCTGGATGCTTGCTTCAATCCATAAATGGATTTCTTGTGCTTGCATACCTTTCCTACATTCTTTGGATTAACAAAACCCTTTAACTGTGTCATAAGTAGATGCTCTTTAAGAATACCATTCAAGAAGGCGGTTTTGACATCCATTTGCCATATTTCATAGTCATGAAATGCAGTAATTGCAAGGATTATCCAAACAGACTTAAGCATTTGAACTGGAGAAAAGATTTCATCATAGTCAACGCCGTAAACTTGTTTGCAACCTTTTGTTACCAATCTAGCTTTGTATACAAATACATTTCCATCTTTGTCTTTCTTCAATTTGAAAACCCATTTGCTTCCGATATGTGTGAACCCATTCGGCAAATCAACCAAATCCCAGACTTGATTACAAATATTTAATTTAACATCTTAAAAATTACAAATTACATACAAGATTCGCAAATATTTAATTTAACATCATAAAAATTACAAATTTTGCGTTCGAAAAACTAAAACCTCCGAAAGGTCATAGTTAGGCTTCGAATTTTGGAATTCTGGGTTCGGCGACAAATCTTTGATTTTTGTCAAAATTTTAAAACGTCGTTTACATGCGAAATTCACTATAAAGTTATAAAATTCCGACCATTATTGACAAAACTGCCGGAAAATCCTGCGAACATATAATTAAATAATCGCACGAGTTTGCAATTAATTACATACACGAAATTAATCACCCCTTTAATACAATGCAAATTTATAAAATTTAACCATGTTAACTATAATTGATTGTGGAATTAATTAGAGGCTCGTGATACCACTGTTAGGTTATGACAAATATAAACACTATATTTCATGCGGAAAAACCATAAAGCCAGGAATCCAAATTAATTGCCACATAGTCAATTAGCATAATTTAGGATGCATACATGTGATGCGTGCCTTCCCTAGCTGCTCCCGAACCGAACAAGAACAAGTTTAGGACTCCAAATGCCGTCCCTCCGTAAATAGTCCACAGCACGTTCAGATCCGCCTTATATTCAATTAACTAGAATATTACCTAAGGTTTTCTGTTTACTCGGAAAGCTTTATTATTAATTTAGGCAAATTATTAAATTCTCTCTTGAACTTAATATATGTGAATACTTATTGAAATTGCATTATAAATTGTGATCACGAACCACATATTTATAGGGTGGAAATAGCGGAGTTAGAATTCTACTAGGATTCCAATAACTAAATCCATTAGGATTCTAGTTAAATTATATCATTAGAATTTAATGTTTAATCAAACACCTAGGTATTTCTGATTTAACAAAAATATCCAATTTGAGTAGAATTACGAAATTGAGATTACTTCACAAGGAAGTAACCTAGCCGGCCAAGGCAACACGTGGCCCTTGAGCCTATGCTGCCGTGCAGCCCGCAGCTTGCTGCTCGCAAGCCCACGAGTGCTTGCTTGCTGCTAGCTGGCCCATCGGCGCTGGCAGCTATACGCGGCCTAGTGGGCGCTGCTGCTGCTCGGCCTGCTTGCTCGCCGCGTGCGCGGGCTTGCTGGGCGCTGGGCCTGGCTTCGTGCTGGGCGTTGCGTCTTGCAAGCTCGTCCTTCGATCGTTTCGTACGTCGCGCTTCCGATTCGTTTTCCGATTCCGGAATTCATTTCCGATTCGGACAAATAGTCAATATTTTCGATTCTAAAATTTATTTCCGATTCGGTAATATTTCCGTTTCCGGCAATATTTCCGATTACGGCAATATTTCTATTTCCGATAAT
The DNA here is from genome assembly GCF_020520425.1 of Spinacia oleracea. NCBI lineage: Eukaryota > Viridiplantae > Streptophyta > Magnoliopsida > Caryophyllales > Amaranthaceae > Spinacia > Spinacia oleracea. Next base: position 18,033,489 of record NC_079492.1, on the reverse strand, counting down.
ATTTTCTGATATGTACCATGTTTCCGTTTCCGGCAACATCTACGGCTTGGATAATATTTATGTTTCCGTCACGATCCATATTTTCGTTTCCGGAAATATCATAATTTCCGGAGCATTCTATATTTTAGCTTTTGACGATTTCAGCTCCCACTGGAACCGAGATCCGTCGTTTCCGAATGTTCATAAATAGAGTATTTAATTCACTTAAATACTTGATTCGTTCACGTACTATTTGTGTGACCCTACGGGTTCAGTCAAGAGTAAGCTGTGGATTAATATTATTAATTCCACTTGAACTGAAGCGGCCTCTAGCTAGGTATATAGCTCACTTGATCTCACTGAATTATTAACTTGCATAATTAATTAATACTGAACCACATTTATTAGACTTAGCATTGAATGCATACTTGGACAAAGGGCATTATTTCCTTCACGACCTTCAATCTCGCGGTCTCTTCTCTTCCACCGTTGTTTCCTCTTCTAATCCGTTACTCTTTCTTTCTCCTCCACTATAATTAGCCCTAAGTTTTATTTTCTTATTCATAGCGTTAATATTTGTTGTTTATTTGGATTAAATTGACTCATTCAGAATATCGTAGTGCATTGGTTTTAAAATAGTAGCTGGCCATTTCAATGCTGACATCCTAACATGCAACTAGCATGAATCCACATCATATGCAACTGCTATCCTAGTCCATTGCTTTTTTGTAATGTAACTCGATTGCAGCTTTTATCACTTGGGTGTTTTATATATCTTGGAATTCTTTTGCTATCATACCGCATATCTTCCATATTTTATTTGCTCAACTCTGAGATGATAATGGCGCTTCAGCAGTGATCTATTACCACTTTCAGTATTGGTGACCCTTTGGAGTTGTTGTGTTCATAGACAATGTAGGTATTAACGTTTGAGTGTATTTGTAATTTCATATTAAATATTGTCCTTAGAAGTTGAATGCTCTTTGTTGTTCCTGACACCATCCCTGCATGCTTTGTTCCGAATCTAGGTTACAGGTAGGAGGGATAGGGCCAAGCCTTTTCCATTCAAGGTGTATCCAGTGGTCCTTGGGGTTTTGCTGGAGCCAATTGATGGTAACCCAAAAATAAGTTCTTATTTTATCGCATGAGAGGGTCTCGTATCCCCCTTCCAAAGTCTATGATTATGTTTGTTTTGGAAAGGTTAGTTTAATTTGTAATACGTACTGTTCATTTCAATTCAATTAACTATACTTGAATTAGTTCAGTTTAGATTATTTTATTCCAAACTTCCAACGTAATAGGGTCTTAGCCTATTATAGAGATTAGTTATGACTCATAAGCCATATGTGCGTACATAATACATTTTTAGAAAAGAAAATTTTTCTTCTATTACTTTCGATGATGTCTTATTTTTTTAGATGAATTTTGTGAATAGTTTTTTTTGTGTATTTTTTGCGATGATTAGTTGTAATAACACGATTTTATTTTTTATATGTATACTCCGGCACGCATCGCGTACATATAAGACTAGTGATAAATAGTTCGGAGAAGCACATTGCATACAGCTTTTATGGCAACTTGTAACTCAACAGAAAACTTGGAGGCGGCTCTGTTATAGCATCAGCAGTGGAGTGCTCTAAGGACCTGCTAGCAATTAAGGGTAAAATACTAGCTACAAGGTCTTCCACTGCTGGAAATTAAAGGTTGTAGCTCTCCTCAACCTTGTTGCTCTGTGGATCAACATATGTTTTGGAAATTTCATGGGCCCCATACCCCACATGTTCGCAGCTTTTCAACATAAATTACCCTACATTTCATGTTTTATACTTCCTCTTCACTGTATAACGTCATATATTGTTCATTTTTTTGTATAATTTGCACTACGTTTCATGCTCTTACAAAACTCACTACCTCATGCTACTGATGGTGTAACAAATCTCACAAACTCACAAATGGAAAATTCTCAAGATCATTTTAATCATTATAACTCTTATTTAGAAAATTCCCCAAGCTTAGAAAATCAAAACTCTCAAATTACATCTCCTCAAATATTTTCAGATACTCAACCAGCACAAAATTGCCCAACTCAACGGCCTTATTATGATCCAAATTATCCGTTTCCCCCCGACCCTCAAACATATTACTATCCCGGGTACTATTACCCTCCAAATCAAGGGTTGGGTAATCATCCATTCAGACCGGATAATCATCAAATTAGTCTCGGATACTACCGTTGATCTCCTTATCCTTATATGGCTCATGAAAATACAAGAAGGGAGAGTATAGAGGGTTCTACCACACACCATGAATCTCCGTATCCATCTCCGTTATCGGTTGGTGAGTCTTCAATTTGTGAAAATGAAGTCAATGAAGAAGAAAACATTCAAGAAGTACAAAGGAGCTGTAGAAGTAGAGGTAGAGCAAGAGTCAGGTCCCGAGGAAGAGGCGGAGGGATTGCATTAGCAAGGTTCAAGTGGAGCCATGAACAAGATACACATTTATGTAGGAGTTGGTTGACAATTTCAAATGATGGTATTACTGGGAATGATCAAACGTATGGAGACTTATCGGCTAGAATCGTTCAATATTTACAACGATTGGAAGAAGGAAGGTCCAGAAGTAGATATTGAAAAAGCCTCTAATCATTGGTACAAAATGAGTGCCGAGGTATCCAAGTTCGATCAACGGGGCTTACATTAGTATAAAAGATAGTCAACCAAGTGGCCACGATGAAGATCAAGTGATATCCATGGCTATGACACTTTGGAATAGTCGCAACCGAACTAGTAGAAGTTTCCCTTACCTACATAGTTGGAAAATCCTTCGAAATGAACCAAAGTGGCAAGAGTTTTCTTGTAAGGAAAGTCATTCATCAAAGAGATTAAAAAAATCTGTTTCGGGTGCGTACACTTCGTCAAGTTAAAATGCCGATACAAATGAAACTACCGAAAGTGTATACATGAGGGATGTGCGTCCTCCGGGTCAAAAAGCGGCTAAAGAAGCAGCAAAGGGTAAAGAAAAAAGACAAACAAGAAGGTTAAGAAAATGCTACGCAAACTTGGAGTAAGTTTGAAGAGATGCAGACGAAGAAATTAGCCATATATGAAGGCCGTATTCGTGTTACAAATTCTGAGTTTCTTTACAAAGATACTTCAAACATGGACGAAGAAACTCTAAGCACTCACAAACAAGTTTGCTCTATTAAGGCCAAGTATAACATGTCTTAGTTTAAAATTCTTTATTGTTTTATGTAATGTTTCGAAAAAATATGTCTTCTTTAATGATTTAATTAGTTAAGGTTTTAGTTATATACTAATTCATAGAGGAACTATTTCCAATCTCATATATGTTTTGACAAAAACATATCAGACCAAAAATGGTACTCATAAGTTCAAATATGGTACTCATAAGTTCAAATATGGTACTAGGAAGTTCAAAAAGGGTACTCAGAAGCCCAAAAATGGTACTCATAATCTCAAAATTGGTGTTCATTTAGCCGTTGGAATTTAGTTGTTAGAATTAGTCATTGGAATGTAGTATTGTGTATTTGAAACTTGCTTGCAATATTCAATTTTAGCCGTTGGAATGCAATAATGAACCCACTAGCAATAGTGGAATGTAGTAATAATGAACATGCTAGACATTTCATGTTTTGGAATCTCACGTTTTAACAAAAATCCAATAATGAACCTACTAGTATATATACTTGAATTGTCACACCCTAATAATTCCTTGCTTTGTATAAACATTTTCCAACTTAAAACAAAGGAATTACCAAGATATTACCGCCACCGTGATAACGGCTAAGGCTGTTTACCAGAATTACGCAGCTGAATTTAACTAGCTTTCATAAGTCGTCGCTTTTGCATTTGTCCAAGTTCTAAGTGCGCGTTAATGTGTCTAGGCTTCAAGAAACGCCTTGGCTTCGACAACAAAGGGAAAGGTTGGGTCAAGATCCACTAGTCCTTACATCTCCATCAATTTTAAGAAACATTTGCAACAGTTGAGCAGTTCCATAACCTCATGGAGGCAATTCTTAAAATCACCACCATGATCGAAGAGCTCGATACTCGCTTAAGGGCAGTCGAAACTGAGCATTCCATGGCAAACATTACAAGGAAAATTGAGGGCTTGATGAACAAGATTACCAACAATTAGCACTACTTTGATGCCTCGACTAATGTTGTACTCAAGGGGAAGGTGAACTTGCCTGAAGAGTTCTCCGCTAATGACATTCCCAAGTTCAAGTCAACTGACAATCCTAAGTACCATCTCCGAAACTTCAAGCTACTATGACCATCAAAGGAGTCGATCTAGACCTATTTCCCGCCGTCTTCCCCATGTCACTAGAGCCAGCCTGCCAAAAGTGGTTCTACACTCTCAAGGACAAAGACATCAATACTTGGGAAGGTGTTGCTCAAGCATTCATGAACCAGTAAAAGCCTAACATTGAACTTCAAACCACTCTACGTGAGTTGGAAGTTCTCAGACAGGGTAGTCAAGAATGGTTCACCTCCTACCTCAACAAGTGGAGAAAGGTTTCTTCCCAAATGGTATCAAGGCCTTCAGAGAAAAATCTGGTCGAGACATTCATTGCAAGTCTCCTTCCAAAGTACAAGAATCATATGGCCTACTTGGGCCTCAAGACTTTTGAAAGGGCCTACAACATTAGGGTCGATATCGAAGATGACAAAGACAATGAGGTCGGCGCTGACACCGAAGAGGACCCATTCAATGATGATCAACTCAGTGATGAACATTCTAGTAAGCTAAAGGAAATTGAGACCGATGGTTCCTACAATGAAGATGACTGAAAAAGCCGCAAGCGCACAAACTATAGTCTAGCTTAGGATTCCATGTCTTTTTCTATATTTTTCTAAGCTTACCCTACAAGTCTAGCATTAGGGCCTCCATGTATGAATTTTCAATTTACATTCAATAACAAGATCATTTATTACCTAACTTGATCGTCTTTACAAAAATTACATGTGTTCAAAAGATCTTTCAAAAGGGCTCGAAATTTTGCAATTGATTTAAGGCACCAAAACGCCAATGATGTACGACAAGCCCCACCTTCACAAAGCACCCTTCTAATTCAAACCGGGAATTCACTCCCTCTTTTCAAAATCAACCATACAAAAATCTTTACAAGATATTCTCACAATTTTTTTTACCAAAAGCGTTTATGTTTCAAACTACCTTACCCTAACCTTGGAATGGGAAGAAGAATTACAACAGGAAGTAGAAGAATTCAAGCATCCAACATTCAAAGTGCCAAAGAACACATACAAAGTTCCAAAGTGCCGAAGATGATGAGGCAAACATTCCAAATTCAAATTGCCAAAAACCGAAGAGGCAATCATTCAAGATTCAATTTTAAAAAAATCAAGTTTAAAATTTCAAAGTCCAAAGTTCAAAGGTCAAAGTGCCAGAATCTGACATGGTGATATCCAAGATTAAGTCTGGGGCGAGAACTTGAACCTCTATCCCATCCATCTTTCGAACCTAGGCTTATTATCCTCCAAATCTAAATTGAGGTTTTCAATCACAAGTGTCGGAATCAATTGCAAAATTTCTGAATCCAAGAGCTACATACGGTATGTTTCCACCACGGATACGTAGGAAACTTCTCGCAGGGCTCGGGAACTTTAGTTTCAAAGCCCATTATCAACTTTAAAAAATCAATTTCAAAAAATTCAAAGATAAAATTCAAGAACAAATAAGTCGCCCATGAGGAAAGATTGTGATGATTGTGCGCCGCATATGAAGAAAGAACATGATGATTATGCGAAAGATGACCATTGAAAGGTTATCCAATGCTCATCCCTTAACCTTTAGAGCTAGACTGGGGGCTTGAACCCGCATCATGGCCTACCTAACCTTATGAGCTAATCCATCATGGCTCACCCTTTTGAAATTCAATTTTCCAAACTCAATTTCAAAACCTTTTGCATCCAACCTTAGTATCAAAATATACATTGCATATCTCACACACTGCACAACTACGACCATATCACCGCTCTCCATCTAGGACCCTTGCATGGAATCCAAAGTTCTAAATCGAGTAAGCACATATCAATGCAAGATTCAAGGTCTCATTTAGGCATGTCTTGCTGGGGGATTATGTCACCCCCAAGTGCGTCAGACGACTACTATTTTTTCAGGCACATCAAGCATCTTTCAAAAAAAGCAATTCAATTTTAAAGCATTCAAATCGTAAAAATCGTATGAGTCAAAGATCTCTAAGTTCAAGTGCCAACTCAGCGCAAACTTTCCTTATTGTGTCAAAGCGACTGTGTATCGGGTTCCTCTTATCAAATGTCTTGGTCTTAGACGCATTAGCGCACTTATTCAGTTCAATCTTTCAAAGTCTGTCAAATTTTGAGTCCAAGTCAGTTAAAGAGCATTCCAAAGTCATGCATGAGTCAATTTCAAGTCCTAGATCGACGTCCTAAGTCGAGTCATGATTAGCATCCGCAAAATTTGAATGTACTTTGACTTGCACTTTTTCTAACCAAAACACCCCAGTCAAAGTGGAGGCTTATAGTGAGGTAGCATGTGCACCATGTCTCCAAAAAATGGGGCTAATTTTTTCATGGATTTTTTTTTTCATTTTGCATGCATACATTTAGCCTCAAATTTCAATTCACACACAATGCGCGCACCAGTTCAATTCAAACCTAGCAAGCAAATACAAAACACACAGAAAATATCCTAGCCTTTTCCAAGTGCAAGATCCAAATTTCAAACCATACAAGTACAAAGTACAAAAACCTTTCAACCCTTTCTAATCAAATGTTAAACCTTTTCAAAACCATTCAGAAAATACAATGTCCAAAAGAATACAAATATCCAATAATCCGAAATCAAAACCCTAAGGAAAAGCTAAGATCTCGCTACCTTGCAGGATTGAAACAAGTAAAGGGATATTGAAAGCCTCTTCAAATGTAAAAGGCTATCCAGAGACTCCTCAATGCCAAGGATATTCAGATCCTCTTCAATTCCAAGTGTATATGTGAAAAAGAATTTGAATGAAAGTGGATAGCATTGTTTCCATTTGTACTAAAATTGATAGTTTTAGACATTTCTCTCTCTTGGGATTAAGATCATATACTAGGACTAAGTTCCATTAAGATCATATCTCTCTTGCTGATTATGGAACAAAATAGCCATTAAGTTCCAGCCTTGAAAGGACTTAAAACAAACTAGATGACCCTACAACTAATGTAGCATTGCCATGCTTCATTTCCCACTTGTAGGTCATTAGTGTATCCTAGCTTCCATTGTTTGAGTTATTACCGAAGTAAGAACCTCAAGCGGTATATGATACCAAGGAAGTTTGATTGCTAGGTCACTTCTCTTTAAACATAAACTTATAGGTAGAAACGGAATCGTAAATTCCTTTCATATGTTCCTCGTTTTCCTATTTCTTGTACCTTTTCTTATAGTCTTAAGAATTGAATTCTTTAGTGTTGACTTTTATTCTTTGTTAGACATGTCCAATGTCACCCCAACAAGGTTCTTACCATTTAACTTATGTTGAATATTAAGTTTCAACTAGATGATCTTACCAGAAGCTTCTAAAGTTCTCTAAGCATCGATCTATTCGAATGTCTAGGGACTAGACTCATTCGAGAATTAAATGGACAAAGATATTAGGTTGTTAACCATTGGTAAAGCTGAGCGTATTAAACTCAATGCTTTATGATCTCAAAACTACAGTGTATTTTGAATTTACAAGCACCAATTGGTTTGCCATTCGACTTTGATGTTCGAAAACAACCATAAAAGTCGCTATAAGAAACGTACATTTTAAATTGCTCACTTTCTCTCATTTCCGTGAATCGTTCTTGGATTCACTACCAATCGAGGAAATTTACTGTTACCTTTCTAAAAGGATTTATTGCAGTGCAAGATATTTAATTATAAACAATAATTAAAACATACATTGAAGCATGCAAAGTCTAAACATTTATCATGAATAATAACTTGAAAATGGAAGCAATCATGCAATTTAAACAAGTCATTAGCATTTTATTCGAATTATGTGTTCCGGCAGGTGTGAATAAAATGATTCCAAGATCCTAAAATCATTGAAGAACTAAGCACAGTTTGTCGACTTAATCCTAAAACATCTTAGGTAAGCAAAAGCCTTTTGCTAATAGTCTAGAAACTATTCTTGGTTGATAGGTACGTCTAAGAACTTATTAGGTAAACCTATCGATTTTGCCACGACATAAAAGGACTCCTTACTTATATCGTTGAGTTTTACCAAAACTAACATGTACTCACAATTATTTGTGTACCTTGCCCCTTTAGGACCAATAAGTAACACCTCGCTGAGCGAAAACTATTACTAGATTGATGTAAAGGATATCCAAGCAAGTGTATATTTTGGCATGGCACCTTTTAACTCAATTTTTAAGTTTGGAACTTAAGGCTCTTACTATGTTGGTTAGATTTTAAGTGCACTAAAATCCTTAATCATGCAACATAATCAAGCTTTTGATCTCATGCATTTTAAGACATATTTAAAAGCAATAAATAACTTAAAACATGCATAAGATAAATGTGATCTAGTATGGCCCGACTTCATCTTGAAGCTTTAACTTCAAAGTCCGTCTTGAAAATCTCCGTGGGAGGCACCATTTTCTTCAAATAGGATAAGCTATAACTAATTACAACTATTTGATGGTACGCAGACCATATTTGAATTGAAAAACAACTTTGGTATTTTAGACCAATTACATTCAAATTAATGGTACGCAGACCATATTTTCAATCCTATTTGGGCCATACTAGTCACTTCATAACCTGCAAAACAGTACATATACAATATATATACCATTCACCCATTCATTATCATGAATGGCCCACATAGCTGGTTAGTAAAACACATTATGCATCACGTAAACATTTGCAGCAATTAATCAAGGGCACCAATAATCTACCAATTATTCAGTCCTTATTAATTCTAATCAAGTTGTTTTAACCTTAAGGATTTGTAGACCTAATCAAGAGTTTATGACTAAAAGGGCTCCCACTTAAACCAATAAATTCATATGCTTTACTAATTTTAAACATAAAAATGTATTTCTAGTCTAACCGGAAACATATAAATTTAATTAAAATTTAAAGCTCATATAAATTTATAATTGAATCCAAAAGTTTAATTTAATTTCAGTCGTATTTAAATTAATTCATGATTTTAATTTTAGTAAAATAATTAGAACAAATAAAATTTATTATAATTACAATATTCAAAATTAAAATCCAAGAAAATAATTTAAATTATTAATTTTAAAATTAATTAAAATTACGTAAACTGAAAATTTCAAATTAAAATTTCAAAACGATCTAATCGCAACGCAACAACCCTACACAACGTATGCCCATGGGCCACACGCACACAGCCATCGCTGGCCATGTGCGCGTAGCCCATGCGCTGCCTTGCATCGCTGCTGCTCACCATCGCAAGGCTTCACGCATGGTGCTCGCTGCGCGCGCCAGCGCTCGATGCACGCGAGCCATCGCTCGCTTCATGCGAGCCAGCGCTCGCTGCGCGCGCTCGCCAGCGCTCGCTTTATGCGGGCCATTGCTCGCTGCGCGCGCTTGCCAGCGCTCGATCCTGCGAGCCATCGCTCGCTGCGCGAGGCATCGATGCTGGGCGTAGCACTCGTGGCACGCGAGCTTGCGCTCGCTGCGCGCGAGGCTCCGCACGCTTGCGCGAGGCAGTGCGCGCTGTGGCGCAGCTCGCTTGCTGCCCACACGCGACTGCTTTGCCTTGCTTTCGCCCTCGCCCATTCGTCCATTGCTCACAGCCCACGACACAAGGCAGGGCTGCTGCCTTGTGATCGTGCACCATGGCCTTGCTCATTGCATTCGTGCCGCATGGGCGACGAGCTCCCTTGCTCGTCGTCACATGCCCGCACTATACAACACCCCTTAAGGGTAACACGTAGCGTCCATTGCTTTGTGCGTGCAAGTTATATGAGCGAATCGCATAAAATTTTAAAAAATTTATATTTAAAAATTAATGACAAATTAATAAATAATATTAATTTCATAATTTTAGGGCGAAAAATCGAAAATTTATTATTCAATTGATTTCCGATTAACATGGATTCAAGTCTAGGTCATAAAAATTTAAAATTTTACATAAATTTACAATTTTTATGGTGGTTTTTAATCATAGGTATCTAATTAAATTATAATTAATTATGAAAATCAAATTAATTCTAAATTATTCTAATTTTCAACAAATTTATCATAATTACAAATTAGATTGCATAATTAACAAGGCTAGGCATTCAAACTTGTTAAACATATACAGTAGGTCAATAAAAAATTCAAGATTTATCAACAAGAATCGCAAATATTTAATTTAACATCTTAAATTTACGAAATTTTGCATTCAAAAAACTAAAACCTCCGAAAAGTCATAGTTAGGCTTCGAATTTGAGAATTCTGGGTTCGGCAGAAAAAAATTATTTTTGTCAAAATTTTAGAATGCCTTTTACATGCGGAATTGACACAAAAATCACTCGATTTGGATGAGTAACGAAGAAACTGCCGAAAAACTGCGTACGTATAATTAAATAAACGCAATTTGCAATTAATTAACAATTACGAAAATTAATCACCCCTTTTAATTCTTGCAAATTTGTAATATTTAACCATGTTCATGCAATTTAGATTATGAAAATAATAAGAGGCTCGTGATACCACTGTTAGGTTATGATACATATGACAATTCATAAATCATGCGGAAAAACCATAAAGCCAGGAAAACATATTATTTACACATAATCATTTAGCATAGTTTAGATGCATACTCTTTGTTGCGTGCCTTCCCTAGCTGCGCCCGAACCGAACAAGAACAAGTCTTTAGGACTCCAAGTGTCGTCCCTCCGTAGATAGTCCACAGCACGTCCGGATCCGCCTTAAGATTGACCAACTAGAATCGCCCTTAAGGTACTACTTATTTTCGGCACTTTATAGGCAATTGTGTAATTGAATTTTTGCTCTCAAAAACTCACTTTGAATACTTGAATACTCTATGTAAATATGTGACCCTAGGCACCTATTTATAGAGTTATGGAAAAGGATTTGGAATCCTATTAGGATACTAATTTATTTAATTATAATCCTACTAGGACTCTAATTAAATAAACTAAATCTTTTAGGATTAGATTTAATCATATGACAAATCCCGGTAGCTTTAGGATTCGAGTAGCACACAAACACACACGCACGCACAGCAGCCCACGAGGGGCGCCATGCGCGCGCGCGCAGCCCGCGAGCTCGCAGCCCACTGCCGCAAGCCCACACGCTGCCGTAGCCTTGGCGCGCGCTGGGCCTGCCTTGCGGTGGGCCTGGCGCAGCCTTGGCTGGTGCGTTTGTGGCGCGCTGGCTTGCTGGGCGATGGCCCGGCTTCGTGATGGGCCTTCGTCTGGCAGGCCTCGTCCGATGCTAATTCGTACGATACGCTTCCGATTAATTTCCCGATTCCGGAATTCATTTCCGATACGAACAATATTCAATATTTCCGATTCCGGAATCAATTTCAGTTTCGAACAAATATTTAATATTTCCGTTTCCGGAATTATTTTCCGATTCCGATAATATTTCCGATTCTGACAATATTTCCGTTTCCGGCAATATTTCCGATTCCGGCAATATTTCCATTTCCGATAATATTTTCCGATACGTACCATGTTTCCGTTTCCGGCAACATCTACGACTTGGATAATATTTATATTTCCGATACGATCCATATTTCCGTTTCCGGCAATATCATCGTTTCCGGAGTATTCATTTCTTGCCTGTGACGATCTCAGCTCCCACTGAAACCAAGATCCGTCGATTCCGAATATCCATAGATGGAGTATTTAATGCCATTAAATACTTGATCCGTTTACGTACTATTTGTGTGACCCTACGGGTTCAGTCAAGAGTAAGCTGTGGATTAATATCATTAATTCCACTTGAACTGAAGCGGCCTCTAGCTAGGCATTCAGCTCACTTGATCTCACTGAATTATTAACTTGTTAATTAATACTGAACCGCATTTATTAGACTTAACATTGAATGCATACTTGGACCAAGGGCATTATTTCCTTCACCACGTTCTAGGGAGTTTGACTTTTTATTCTTCCTCACCTCATACTGATTTTAGGACCAATTGAGATACTCTTTTAGAAAGAATCATCGGAGAGACATTTTATGTGATCAATCTGACATGTGTAACAACTGTTGAATACTTGTTTTCTTTTTCATCTGAAGATGCAAGCTAGGAACATTTTTGATAACGTTGTTGTAAATTCTTCTATGATTATTGCATGTCTATTCTTTATGATTGTTAGTGGAGCAGAAATTGGGAGATTCGTAGCAATGATGCGTAAGCCGTCTTTAATATTAAAGACTTGTGTTGCCTTTGATCTTCTCCAAGTAAAAGAGATTTCTATTTGTCTCCTTAATTTTGATATGCATATCCAGGATCATATGATACTGCTAGTATCGTTGATACTCTTGTTTATTATATCAAGGAAATAGGGTTCATGTTTCCTATAACAGGGAATCGTGCCTTGCTTTAACCTTCATTTGCTTTATCTGCCCTACCATCCTCTTTTGAGGTGGGTAAATTTCACAGGTTTGATTATTTATGATGTTCTGCAAGTTGCCATAGGAATTAGGGTTGTGCAAGTGTATATGTGAAAAAGAATTTGAATGAAAGTGGATAGCATTGTTTCCATTTGTACTAAAATTGATAGTTTTAGACATTTCTCTCTCTTGGGATTAAGATCATATACTAGGACTAAGTTCACCAGTGTGTAGGGAAGTAACATGGCTTTTTCTATGTTTTTCAAACAGTCTTTTATGAGTTAATGAAGATTGGTGTTACCAACTATAAACCTCAACTTCTCATTATCTTTCTATAGAGGGTCTCGACTTCTGGGGGGGATTCTTCGGGGTGGTTCTGAAACAGAGGCTGATTTTTGTTGTGCTTCTTGATTAGAAGATACGGGTTATCTAGTACAACGAGATTGATTGGATCAATTACTCTAGATTAGGGGTGTCAAATCGGGTCATCGGTCGGTTTGCTAGAATACATTAACTAATAAATGAAACAGATGAGATAACAAATTAACAAGGCACTTGACGTAGTTTGCTAGATGAGTACCCCTATCAGTTTAACAGTAGGTTGCTTTTTTTAAAATTATGAGACGTTATTTTAGAATGACCTGTATCTCCTTATGGACCAATAGTTGTCCCTTACCCATAATTGTGAAGGTTTATCTTTGTCATTCACGTTGAGCTTCTTTTTCTTACGTATTGGGATTTTATTCATTGATAATGAGTTTCTTATTAAAAGGTTATACTTAATTTGTTTGTTGTGCAGGATCCAGGATGGTGCATATATTCAAGAATTACAAGCTACTTTAAATATGTGAAGATTTATAGGGTTTTTGGCACATAAATATTAGATAAGTTTTAAAAATTAAAGTTAGGTACCATGGGTATTTTGATCTTTATATTTTAATGGACGTAGTTTTAGAACCAATTTTTTTTTAATTGTTCAAATAATGGTAATAGATGTAATTATGTTTATGAATTTAAGTTATTTGAAATTTATACATTTTTTAGACTTATTTGTTGCCAATATTTTATTATACGTTGGTCGTACTTATTACATGTATATGGATAACTAAATCCATTTGAGAACGTAGCTTTAGACCAATTGAAAGCGTTGTAATAAGCTCGATTGAAAACGTTGTCATAAACTCAATTGAAAGCGTTGCTATAAACTCAGCTAAAAGCGTTGCCAAAAACTCAACTAAAAGGGTTGCTATAATCAAAACTAAAAGCATTGCGCGCTATAATCAAAACTAAAAGTGTTGCTATAAAATCAATAGAAAGTGTTGTTATAGATACAATTGAATGTGTTACATAAATGTAAGAAAGTGTTGCATAAGGTTCCTCAACCAACAAAAAGCTAATAAGTGTTACTTTAAGTTGGCGAAAACTGTTGCCTTAACTGCGTAAATGTTGGCATAAGTTGTTGAATAACTGTTGTCAAAGACTAAAAGTGTTGCCTATAAAAAGTGTTTCCATAGTAATTTATGGCAACGGTTTATCGTAACTGTTGCCTAAATACGAGAAACTGTTGTCATAGACTTATAGCAACGCTCCCTATTGGTTACGGTTTTAAAACCGTTGCTATAGGTCTATTACAACAGGTAATTGATCTATGGTAACAGTTTATTGCCGTTGCTATAAGCCTATTTTGTTCCATACAACACACATACTCCCAATGGACCCAAGCTCCGGGAAGTTCAAAAATGCAAAGCATATTCAAACCTCGTTCCCCAACGGACCTAAGCTCCGGGAAGTTCAAAGAGCAATATATTCCTAACGGACCCAACATATCTATATTTCTTTTCGTTCAACGATTTCTCAAAGTATGTGAAATTACAGCAGTACGTGTTTGACTTTATGGTGGCTTTTATGCTCCTTTTCATGGGAAATGGCTCCACTACTGTCACAATATAAAGCCACTGGTCTAGTATGACTTAGATTCCCTTTGATTCAACTTGGAAAGAATTTAACTTTGAAATAGAACTTGCTCATTAAAAAGTGTCATCGATTTTGTATTTGAACATTGAAATAGAACTTGAATTTTGAACTTGAACTTGAATATTGAAATTTGGAGGCTTGGTTCTTAAGGATTAGACCTTTTCATGTTAAAAGACCTCATCTTTAATATGCTTCATTACTTGAAATTGGTTCTAGTTTAATGAGAGATTGTTCCCATCTAAACATCATTGGACTTTAAATGTAGAAGTTGTATACTGAACCTGAAACATAATGGTTCATGGGTTCTAGTTTGAAGAAGGAATAACACTTTCTTCAAATATCATTGAACTTGTATAAAGTTAGAGTTTTTGAATATTTGTATGATGATTTTTGCAAGGAACACTTTCAAGAATGAAAGCCTCTAGTTACTAATCATATTTTGTTAAAAACAAAGCTTAAAGATTGAAACTTGAAATGGAGTATGGAAGAACATTTAAGGGGGATTCAAGTGTAAAACCCCTTAAAGGCTACTCCATTTGTACAAATCCTAGTTTGAATGAGTTATGAACTCACTAAACATCATTGGATTATTGAAAAACTTTGAAGATTAAAGCATAGAAATTAGAAATATTCAGATTTAGGACCTCAGATTACCTATTTTTGCTAGGGTAGTGCTTCCAAGATGTTTTCCCAATTGCTTAAATGCTTAGAACTTGTAGATTTTAGAAAGTTTGGATTTTGGGAGAGAATTATATAGTGGAGAATTATTTTTGCATTACGTCATTGTATTTCTGTTTTGATTTTTGTAAAATGGGAGGTTTATAGAGGAAAAGTGGCTGGAAAACGTCAGCGTAACCTGCGCCTGGCATGACACCAGGTGATAAAGGAAGGGAAATGACTGTCATCCTTTAGGCGCGTTGGCACCTAAAGGGAAATCATCCTTTTAGATTGTAGTAAAAGATATTGTACTTTTACTTGGGGAATATGACTTGAATATTACGATTCGAATGCGTGTCTTTGAGGTTTTTATACAGTTTGAGCTCGGTTTTATGGGTCGGCGGCCGGAATGCTCGGTTTTGTGGGTCAGCGCTTGATTTTTTATTACATTTTGATCGGAAACATGCTTCGGAGACCAATGGTGGCATCTGTTGTGGGAGTTTTTCCTTGGATGATGACGAGGAGGTATTAGGTTCCACGTAGTGTCGAGTCCAGTCCACGTTGGCGTCGTACCTACAAAACAAGAATATTCCCGAAGGAATATTCCCTCCGATGCTTAAGTAAGACACGGGTTTTAAGGAAGATGTAACTAATAAACAGAAAGCATTAAAGTGAGTAGTAGAATGTTTCTTGATCTAGAATTGTGTGTCCCTTTCTTGGGAATTGGGGGTATTTATAGTCTCCCCCTTTTAGGGGAAAACCCTAGAATCATGTCACATGATTGGCTAATTTATTAGATAATGACATGTGTCACTATCACAACATTCCTTTTGGGCCATGGGCCTCAAAAGGGACTCTTTTCATCAGCATAGGCTGATTCTTGGGTGGCAGCCAAGATATGCAGCTGACCAGTGATCGGGTGCCACGTGTCGCGTGACGTTGATGCCACGTTCGCGTGACGTTGATGCCACGTAGGTGGGGTATTTTTACCCACATCATTTTCCCCTCAAGAAGGGTATTAAGGTAAGATGGCCTACCTAATGCCCGTTCTTGATCGCTGATCTTCTGATCAGATTCTTTGAACCAGGGAGAGTGCGCCACGTGGCGACTTTTCCCATTCTGTCCTCCCTATATATAGGTGAGGGGGTAAAATTTTTCATTTTTCACTTTACAAAATTCACCTCTGTGCTTTTCTGGGAGAGAATCTACAGAGATTTCTGACGCAACCTTCTATTCGGCCCATATCCTAAGACGAAGGAAAGACTGTACGAGCCTTTCGTCTTCCTTTCATGACGTTCACCTGTGATGCCATCATCTCCGTTATTTTTTGAGGTAAGGTCCTGATTTCAATAAGGTATTTTTGTATTTTTTGTATTCGTCAATGTTGGTGTCGTCTATTTTTTCCTTTTCGGAACAATGGTTCTTGGTTCTCGAGCCGTTAAGGTTGGAGCTCCTGGATATGGTGGTCTGATCTGCGCCGCACCAATATCCCTCATTGTTTCCTTTTAAGCCCGTCGTTAAGTTCGGCCTCCCATTGCGTCTTTATGCAGGACACTATGGCGAGGACGAAAAAGACGGCAAATATTGCTGACTTGCGGCTTAGAGGTCAGCAGATGGACCCTTCTTTCTCAGGGGGGAGATCCATCAAAGTGCCGGCGGGGGAAATAAGCCGGACCTCCCCAAGTGAGACTAGTAGTGCTCGTCATGGGGGTACTTACTTTGACGAGTTCTGGATGGAAGAGATGGAAGCCGGTCCATCAGAACAGCCTGCTGCCTCGTTCGATGAGTCAGAGCCAGACGAGAGCGGCGGCGAGGCTGAAGAAGCTGAAGAGATAGCTGGAGCGCCTCAGGTTGTTGTTGGGGGCATCCAGGGTGAGAATGCTCAAATCGATGCAGGTTTTATTGGGGCTGACCCGAAGTGGCTTAAATGGCTGGATAGGCATAAAGAAAATTATGCCGCTGGTATGAATACTGGCCCAGGCTACGAAATGAGATTTCCTGAAAGTGAGACTTCCACTATTTTTGACGTGGGCCAGGCGAGTTCCCTGTGTATGCCGGAGCTTTCAAGAGCGGATTACGCTTCCCCGTCCATCCTTCTGTGGAGGAGGTGTTGGATGGGTTCGGCATTAGTATCTGCCAACTGACCCCCAACTCTTGGACGAACGTACTTGGATACATTGCCAAGTGCGAGCTGTTAGGCCTTAAGCCATCTTTCAATGCCTTTCTTAGGCTGGTGCGCTTTCAGAAGGTGAAGGGAGCTGAAGGTTGGTTCCAGTTGGCTAACAAAGGGGAGTATGCCACCACCTTTGACAAGCCGTCAAAACACCATTTCTGGAGAATCAGGTGGGTGGTGATGTGGACCGCCGATGAGGAGGCGGAGCTGAAGTTTAGCCGTTGGCAGCTAAATCCAGACTTTGCCGGTGGGAACGAGGAGTTGCCGGCCTTAACGGCGCAGGAATGGGATCAAATCACGGTCCATTTCCAGGCTGAGGCCGTGACGGCCCAAGCCAAGAACTTAAACATTCCCCTATCCTGGCTTCCGTCGAGTTCTCAGCTCAGGGACTCTGTGTTCCTAGCGGCGGCTGGTCTAGACCATGGGTTGGACCAAGGTATCTTGGCCTTACTGCCTTTATGCATTGGATGTTATTTGTTTTCTAACTTCTATAAAATCTCCTTTTGCAGCCGTTGCCATGTCCAAGCTTCTGCCGCAAGAGAAGGGGGTCATTAACACCAAGGAGTGGTTAACCCAGATGGTGGACCAGAAGCTGAGAGGACTCGGCGGGGGTGCCCCGGCGAAGGTAAATTATCTTTCACTGAGGTTGGTCTTATTGGTTCGTCATTTTCTTTATGGTTCCTGTGTCTGTTTTTGCAGAAGGGTGAGAAGGGTCCGGCTGGCTCAAAGCGCAAGGCCGACGAGGGGGATGCTTCCGCAGCGGGGAAGCGTCGTAAAGTCAAGGCGGGGATCCGGCGTCCCAAGAAGGAGGACGTGCCGGAGAAATCTACGGATTCTCCGGTCGAGGTCGTCCCCATGGCTGTGACTCCTCTTCGACAGCACCCCCCTCCAGAAGGCTCGGCCAAACGGGGGGATGCTAGGGGAGGAGCTGGTCCCAGCAGGAGGGCTGTGTCTCCTACGCCGGTTGAGATCCTCGACGGCGAGGATGATCACCCAACGGAGCAGCCCAAGCCCCAGAAGCGCCTCGTCCTCCTCCGCGAGGTGGTGACGATCCAGGTATGCTCAGTATCCTTCTAGGCTTAGTTGTTTTCTGGGTTAAGGACTGGTGTAATACTCTTGCCTTTCTTGCGTACAGCTTTTGGCCGGCATGCAGCTTTGGACGAGGAGGTCCGCAATATTCCTCCGTCTCGGCATTTCTCATCCCGAGATAAGGCTAAGATCATATCTTCAGTGATTAAGGCCGTGCCGAAGGAATATGTGGACCAATTCCCTCCGGCGGCGGATGCCCAGTTTGGGGCTATGCAGGCGGTTCTTTTGGATGTAAGCATCTTACTTTCTTCTTCATCCTTTTACTTAGCAATTTTATTCCTTCTTACCTGTATTTTCCTCGCAGCTGCTTATTAAGGCCGAGGGCTTTAAGCGCTGGCGAGCTGACGTCACCAGTCAGCTTCAGCGGCAGGTGCATAAGGCCACCAATGCTGGTGACTATGCCATGGCGACGGTAGAGAAGGTTCGGCTGGAGATGCAGGAGACCATTGAAGCTCAGAGTAAGGAGCTGGCCGTCCTGAGGAGTGACAAGAAGGAGTGCTTGGTCAAGATTAATGAACAAGTTCTAGCTATTGAGACCCTGAATGTCGAAGCACTCTCTACCCAGTCGTTCCTCCAGGAGGCCGAGGCCAAGGTGAAGGAAGCTGCAAGCTTGCGCCAGCAAGTGACCAGTCTTGAAGAGATGGTCTCGGCTTCTCAGGCCGAGGTTTCTCAGGTGAAGGCCGAGGCCAAGTTGGCCACGGAGGAGGTGAGAGAGAGAACTCGCCGAGCCTGGGACGCCTGCATGGAGGACTTCTCATTCGCCTGGTTTGAGCGGCAAATTCAAAAGCAGGGTGCAATTATTGAGGCCGAGAGACAAGGTCTTCCTCCTCTCGTTTTCGAGGATTCCGACGCCGAAAGTGAGGAGGTGAACTCACCGGCTCAGGAGGAGGAGATTTCAGCTCAGCCATCCTCAAAGCCTGCTGTCGACGGTCCAGATGGTGTGGGCACGTCGACTTCCGCTCATTCTGCCGCCGCTCGTCCTGCTGGGTCCTCACTCCACTCCCCCTTATCAAAATCACAGTTTTTATGGCGCCTAGAGCGTCTGTAATGAATAATTTTTAATTCTGTTTTAACGCCTAGGGCGTTTGTCTGAATAATTTTTAATTTTTTGTTCGAATTTGGCGCCGTTTTGAGTGCGAACCAGTGGTGATTCGTCACCTTTTTATATTATCTTTTTCAGTTTTGAGACTTATAAACGCCTTCTCTGTTATTAATGTCTTGTATGATTAGCCGTCCATTTTATGCCCCAGAGCAGGTGTTTGCAAGTCTCTAGATCAGACTCACATGCCCAAGTTTATTTTAGTTGATTGATTGACGCAAGTCAATCAATCAGTATGATTGCCGCTGAACTTGGGTATGGGGATTATTGTGCGGCTTTCTCACAGTTGGGTTACTTTTTGTTTCGGCATATAGGAGTAATCCTACTTGCCTTAGAAAAATATTCGTTGTTCTAAGAAAACGACAAATTGTATGGGGTTTGCCCCCGTCACAAATTGGGCGCGACATGTTTGATGCCGCAGCGTTTGAATTATGGGGGGATTTTCCCCCGTCGCAAATTGGGCGCGGCATGTTTGATGCCGCAGCGTATGACTTAGGTGGTGGTTTTGCCTCCTTCGTCAATTGTGAAGCGGCATGTTTATTGCTGCGGCATATAGGAATGAACCTATTTGCCTTAGATAATATTCGTGTTTTTTGAAAAAACAACAAATGATGAGGGGTTTGGCCCCGTCACAAATTGGGCGCGGCATGTTTGATGCCGCGGCATTTGAAGTATGGGGGGGTTTGCCCCCGTCGCAAATTGGGCGCGGCATGTTTGATGCCGCAGCGTATGACTTAGGTGGGGGTTTTGCACCCGTCGTCAACTGTGAAGCGGCATGTTTGTTGCCGCGGCATATAGGAATGAACCTATTTGCCTTAGATAATATTCGTGTTTTTTGAAAAAACAACAAATGATGAGGGGTTTGGCCCCGTCACAAATTGGGCGCGGCATGTTTGATGCCGCAGCATTTGAATTATGGGGGGGGGGGGGGGGTTTGCCCCCATCGCAAATTGGGCGCGGCATGTTTGATGCCGCAGCGTATGACTTAGGTGGAGGTTTTGCCCCCGTCGTCAATGTGAAGCGGCATGTTTGTTGCCGCGGCATATAGGAATGAACCTATTTGCCTTGGATAATATTCGTGTTTTTTGAAAAGACAACAAATGATGAGGGGATTGGCCCCGTCACAAATTGGGCGCGGCATGTTTGATGCCGCAGCATTTGAAGTATGGGGGGGTTTGCCCCCGTCGCAAATTGGGCGCGGCATGTTTGATGCCGCAGCGTATGACTTAGGTGGTGGTTTTGCCCCCGTCGTCAATTGTGAAGCGGCATGTTTGTTGCCGCGGCATATAGGAATGAACCTATTTGCCTTAAAAAATTAAGACGCTCGTGTTTTCTGGAACGGTTTTTACAAATTAATAGGTGATCAGCCTATGTTGATGCTAATCTGGGCCACTTCTTAGGCTTCAAACGATTAGGCTTGTAAATGTTGTGCTAATCTGGGGCCACTTCTTAGGCCCCTTATTCGATTAGGCTTTTTGCATGCATATGTTAGATTAGTAGAGAGTAATAAATAGGACGAAACAAGAGTAGTATTATTTATACTTTGTAAGGCAAATTTAGCCGGTTACAAGAGAGGCTACTACTCCATTAGGACCATTAGCGACCGTTGTCTAGACCACAGATTCTTTCATAAAAGATAGTCAGAATAAACTCTAGAAAAAGTATTTTTTGAAATTGTCTGCATTCCAGGTGCGAAAAATAGGTCGTCCCTGCATGTCCTGAATGCGATAGGTTCCATCTCTGACTTCGTCATAGATCTCATAGGGTCCTTCCCAAGTGGGCGTCAGTTTACCCTGTTCATTGGCTCGTCCCACAGACTCCATTTTTCGGAGAACAAAGTATCCTACCTTGAGCACTCTTTTAGAGACTTTCTTGTTGTATTCCCTTGCCATCCTTATCTTGTACAGCTATTGCCTCAACGCTGCATTTCCTCTCACTTCAGGTAAAAAATCAAGGGCCAGCTTCATCATTTCCCAGTTGGCATTCTCGTCATATAACATAACTCTTAGTGTAGGTTCACACATTTCTATGGGCAACACGGCCTCTGCACCATAGGCTAGCAGGAATGGGGTTTCGCCGGTTGAGTTTTTGGCAGTGGTGCGGATGGACCACAAGACGTTTGGCAGCTCGTCAGCCCATAGACCCTTGGCCTCATCTAGTTTCTTCTTTATCCCCTCGGAGATGATTTTGTTAAATGCTTCGACTTGGCCATTGGCTTGAGGTCGTCCTACTGAGGCAAAACAGCTGTGTATGCCGTGATCTGCTAACCACTCCTTCAGTTTAGGCGTCTCAAACTGAGGCCCATTATCAAAGACGATAGCTTGTGGTATTCCAAAGCGAGTCATGATATTTTTCCAAATAAACGCCCTCACATCACTTGTCTTTATGTTTTTGAGAGCTTCTGCTTCAACCCACTTGGTGAAGTAATCAACAGCAACTATCACATAACGCCGGCCTCCAGGGGCCGCTGTATATGGCCCTAACAGATCCATCCCCCACTTGGCAAACGGAATGGGACTCATAATAGGAGTGAGTGGGCGGGCCGGCCTGTGGATGAGATGAGCAAACTGTTGGCACTTGCCACATTTTTGCACCATGACTAGGGCGTCTTCTCTCAAAGTGGGCCAATAATAACCAGTTCGCAAAGCTTTCTCTGCTAGGGCTCGTCCTCCAATGTGGGAACTACATAATCCTTGGTGCAAGTCGTCTAGAATTTCCTTTCCTTTGTCGGGAGTGACGCACCGCAGGAGAGGTCTGGAAAATGACTTTTTGTACAAAACTCCATTCCACCATTCAAACCAAGAACTCTTTTTTTGTATTTTGGCAGCCAAACTTGAATCGTCTGGAAGAGTACCGTCCATTTTGTAAGCAATGATAGGGTCCATCCATGTTGATGACCGATCCAGGACAGCTACTATAGGAGCGCACAATTCCTGTTCAATACTTCGCTTATCCTTTACTTCCCAAAACACGTGACGCGGAGTATCACAGGAAGCCGAGCTAGCCAGTTTCGACAGGGCATCGGCCTGATTGTTCTCCGTTCTGGGAATCTGCTTAGCTTCGAAGCTCTTTAGATGTTCTACTTCTTGATGCACAGCCTGCATATATTTGATCATGTTAGGGTCCCTTGCCTCATAGTCCCCATTCACTTGGCTCACAATGAGCTGAGAGTCAGAGAAGGCAAGTATCTCTTGAGCTCCAGCGGCTTTGCACATTTTTATACCGGCTAATAAAGCCTCATATTCTGCTTCATTGTTGGACGTTTGGAAGTTGAATCTCATGGAATATTCATACTTGTCTCCTTCAGGAGACTGACATATTATGCCGGCTCCACACCCGTTCTGGGTTGACGAGCCATCTACGTAGACTGTCCAGCGAGTCGCCACATTCTTTTCAAAATTCGGCCTCGTCATTTCTGCAATAAAATCAGCAAATACTTGTCCCTTGATAGCTTTTCGAGGCTCATATGAGATATCAAATGCATTTAGCTCAATTGCCCATTTCAGCATTCGCCCAGCAGCGTCTAGTTTAGTAAGGGGTTGTTTCAAGGGTTGGTCTGTGTATACCACTAATTTGTGTGCCAGAAAATAAGGGCGCAACTTCTTGCTGGCCATAAATAGTGCAAGTGCGAACTTCTCAATTGGGGAATATCTTAATTCAGCGTTCTGCAGGACATGGCTCACAAAATAGACGGGGAGTTGCACTCCTTCCCTTTCAGTCAGCAAGACAGCACTCAAGGACCACTCGGAAATGGCCAAATATACATACAAAGTTTCCCCCTGGAGAGGACTGACAAGCCGAGGTAAGGTGTGGAGGTGTTCCTTTAATCGGACGAGGGCAGTTTCTGCCGCCTCAGTCCATTCAAATCTGCTCTTTTTCTTGATTGTGCCGAAGAAGTAATGACACTTTTCACCTGCCCTTGATAAAAACCGCCCTAGGGCTGCTAGACACCCCGTCAGGCGTTGGACTTCCTTGACTGATTTTGGCGATGTCATATCTATTACTGCTTGTACTTTGTCAGGATTGGCCTCGATTCCCCTTTCATCAATGAGAAATCCCAAGAACTTTCCAGCCGTTACCCCAAAAACACACTTCTTTGGATTCAACCTCATCTGGTATTTTCGGAGCGTCTCAAAAGTTTCTCTTAGGTCAGCCAAGTGTTCTTCACGTTGTTTACTTTTTACTATCATATCATCAATGTAGGCTTCAATATTGCGCCCTAACTGACCAGAGAAGACAGTGTTGACCAGACGTTGAAATGTGGCCGGCGCATTCTTTTAAGCCGAATGGCATCACCTTGTAGCAATAGAGGCCTTGCTCAGTAACAAATGACGTTTTCTCTTGATCATCTGGCCACAAGGGAATTTGGTGAAAACCCGAGTATGCATCCATGAAGGACATCAAAGCATGACCTGCCGTTGAATCTACCAGCCGGTCTATCTTGGGCAAAGGGAAGCTGTCTTTTGGGCAAGCCTTGTTTAAATCTGTATAATCCACACACATTCTCCAGGATTTGTTGGGTTTTGGCACCAACACTACGTTTGCCACCCAATCTGGATATTGACTTGGCCGAATGAACCCAGCCTCTAACAACTTCTGAACTTCTTCCGCTGCGGCTTTGTTTCTTGCTTCCCCGTGATTTCTCTTCTTCTGACGAACAGGTTTTAAAGACTCATCTACATTGAGTTTGTGGACGGCTATGCTTGGATCGATGCCCGGCATTTCTTCCACAGCAAAGGCAAAAATGTCTTGGAATTCTCTCAAGAGAGTGACCAAATGTGCCCCAAGCTGGTCGTCAGGAGAGACCCCTACTGGCACCGTCCTATCTGGACGTGCTTCATCGAGGATGATTTCATAATGTCCACCAACCGGCTCAGGTCGTCTGGCTTCCATGTGCGCAGTGGCAATGGTGAAGGTTTCTTTCTTGACGTTCTCCTCTATCTCATCTAGCTTTCTTTTAGAGCTTGTTCGTGCTTCGTCGGTTTTTCCCCAAGCCTCGGGGCTTAGCGTAGTGAGATAACAGTCTCTTGCTAGCTGTTGATCACCATGAATAGTGCCGACCTGGCCTTTATCGCAAACATATTTCATAAGCATAAGATGAGTGACGACCACCGCTTTGGCCTGGTTTAAAGTTGGACGCCCTAATATGATATTATAGGCTGTGAGGTCTTTCACAATTAGAAATCGGACGTTCAGGTTCCTGCTCTGATGCCGACCTCCCACTCGTAGGGGCAAAGTGATTATCCCTTGGGGATGAATTATGCCGCCTCCGGATCCAATGATCGGGTAATGTATCTTTTCAATGGTCTTGGGGTCATGCTCAAGACGATTTAGACAAGCTGTGCTGATAATGTCAGACGAACTCCCCGTATCTACTAATATGCGCCTTACCTTGAGGTTTGCTACCTTCAATTCAATAACCAGGGGATCGTCGTGCGGAGTGGCGATCTTGCCCCTGTCTAATTCACAAATCTCCACTTTAGGGAAGTCGTCCATTGGGGCTTTTCCAGACAACATGACCTGTCCCAATCGGCTTGCATAGTCCTTTTGACCTCTCATTGTTGGGCCACCAGCGGCCAGACCCCCAGAAATGACGGCCACAATTTCTGGATCAGTATCATTGTCGTCACGGCGGTATGACGGTGACTTGCTTTTCTTGTAGAATTTCTTACTACTTCCTCCTGCACCTGAACTGAGATACGACTTCAAGAACCCTTTGGCAGCTAACCCATCAAGAGCCCTTCGCAAACTCTTGCAATCTTTTGTTTCGTGTCCTACATCACAGTGGAACTTACAATAAAGAGAGCTGTCCCTAGTTTCCACCGGCGACTTCATGGGAAACGGACGGTCAATCTCATATCTATCGCTGACATCCAGCAGTATTGTGTACAGGTCAGTGTTGTACTCGAATCTTTCTTTATCATAGGGACGTCCTCTCTTCAGTCCTTGAGACTGAGTCGCCTGATAACCTCTCTTTTCAATGGCCCATGTTCCATTCGGACGGCTGGTCTTCTTGTCCGATTTGTCCTTTCGCTGCGGATGGTCAGCGGTCTCTGTTCCCTTGGACTCTTTCGGGACGGAGCAGATTTCAGTGGCATGAATGAAGGACTCGGCCTCATCTAGAGCGTCGACCATAGTTCTAACGCTTTTCTTAACCAAGTCAAACTTAAAAGACCCCTTCTTAAGTCCCCTGAAGAAATTATCAAAGGCCACACCGTCAGGTAAGTCTGGAATCTGTCCAGACTCCAAATTGAAACGTCGAACATAGCTTCGCAAGGACTCATCTTTCCCTTGCTGTATTCGGCCCAAATGCATGCTCGTCTTCTTCCCCTCCTTATAAGCCATAAATCTTGCAGAAAACAACATCTCTAACTCCGCATAAGTATTGATCGTTCCCGCGGGCAGCTTCTCGAACCATTTTGAGGCAACTCCTTTCAGAGTGGACGGGAAGTATTTGCACCAGGTTGCATCGGTGGTTCCTTGTACATACATATGATGCCGATAGGCCAAGAGATGCACATCAGGGTCAGACGTGCCGTCATAGGCGTCAATAGCTGGCGGCTTCACTTTAGGCTCCTTGGGAGCGTTCATGATATCAGTACAGAATGGAGTGGTGTAATCAAGGATAATGCCGGCCACTCCCCGCTGAATATGGCATATGGGATCCTGCCTCCTATTCTGGGATGTCCTACGCCGCTCGCTGTCCGCACGGCTGACATGAGTCCTGGTGAGACGGCGCGAAGGGGCAGCGAGGGGTGAATCTTGCATGACGGGAGTGGAACCAGTATCTGACAGCTCAGTTTCTTGAGGCCTATCCAGCTGAATGATCGGTACTCTTCTGGACGGTTTAGGTTCAGGCCGAAACGTTGGTAGAGCCCGACGCGGAGCTATGGGCTGGAAGGAAGTTCTGGTTCTATCAACGCGTCTGTCATGATCGTCATTTCGCGCTTGGTCTTGCCGCCAGACATTAGACCGAGTGAGTCCATTAAAGAATGGTATTCCCGTCCCCTGAGACTGAGAACGGATAATTTTGATCTCATCTTGTAGAGTGTCCATCTGCGCCTTAAATCCAGCGAGGATATCTTTAAGCTGCCCAGCAGACACCGGCAAGTCTGGGTTTTCTTCCATAACTGTGTCGGCATCAGCTCTCAAATGGCCGCCTGGAGGAAGCAAAGGTTGACCCGTCTCATCGTCTACTTGAACCTGCTCAAGTTGCGGCTCAGGAGGAGGTCCAGGACGGCCACCTTGTCCTACAGACGGATTGCTTCTGTCGTCCCTCCCTCGAGGAGGACGATCACCATTGATTGCAGTTTCATCGTTTTCATTTCGACTGATGGGCCCATCTCCGAAGTGCTGGACGTCTACCATGTTACCTTACCTCCCCACAGACGGCGCCAAATGTTGTGGGCGTTTTTCCTTGGATGATGACGAGGAGGTATTAGGTTCCACGTAGTGTCGAGTCCAGTCCACGTCGGCGTCGTACCTACAAAACAAGAATATTCCCGAAGGAATATTCCCTCCGATGCTTAAGTAAGACACGGGTTTTAAGGAAGATGTCTAATAAACAGAAAGCATTAAAGTGAGTAGTAGAATGTTTCTTGATCTAGAATTGTGTGTCCCTTTCTTGGGAATTGGGGGTATTTATAGTCTCCCCCTTTTAGGGGAAAACCCTAGAATCATGTCACATGATTTGCTAATTTATTAGATAATGACATGTGTCACTATCACAACATTCCTTTTGGGCCATGGGCCTCAAAAGGGACTCGTTTCATCAGCATAGGCTGATTCTTGGGTGGCAGCCAAGATATGCAGCTGACCAGTGATCGGGGTGCCAGGTGTCGCGTGACGTTGATACCACGTGTCGCGTGACGTTGATGCCACGTAGGTGGGGTATTTTTACCCACATCAGCATCCATTTTGAGAGATTGTGTTTGTATTTTCAAATTTTTTTTTTTGGATTTTGGATTTTGGATAATTGAACTTGGAATAAGTTCATTGTATTTTAGCAATTGGGACTTCAGCTCGCATTTTCACCAACCTTGAGTCTAGGCTAATGGTTTCGTCATCGGCCCTAAAGGGAAACAAAATTTAGGTGTCTACAATGATAGATCCAATTGCCAAAGAATATAGTACTCATCTTTCTACGCTCATCAGATGTCTTAAGACACTTAGTCTTGCTTAGATATATACCACGTGTAATGGGTAGATGGCCTCTCTTGGCTTCCATCATATTGAACCGAGCTAGCACCTTATCAATATAAGTACTGTGGCTCAATGCAATCATCCTCTTAGATCTATCCCTATAAATGTTGATGCCCAAGATGTATTGTGCTTCTCCTAAGTCCTTTATAGAGAAACACTTTCCAAGCCAACCCTTTACATACTCCAACATAGGAATGTCATTTCCAATAAGCAGTATGTCATCGACATACAAGACTAGGAATGCGATCTTACTCCCACTGACTTTCTTTTATACACAAGACTCGTTAAGATTCTTGATGAATCCAAATGCACTGACTTCTTCATCAAAACGTATGTTCCAACTCCTGGATGCTTGTTTCAATCCATAAATGGATTTCTTGTGCTTTCATACCTTTCCTACATTCTTTGGATTAACAAAACCCTCTAACTGTGTCATAAGCAGATGCTCTTTAAGAATACCATTCAAGAAGGCGGTTTTGACATCCATTTGCCATATTTCATAGTCATGAAATGCAGTAATTGCAAGGATTATCCAAACAGACTTAAGCATTTTAACTGGAGAAAAGGTTTCATCATAGTCAACGCCGTAAACTTGTTTGCAACCTTTTGCTACCAATCTAGCTTTGTATACAAATACATTTCCATCTTTGCCTTTCTTCAATTTGAAAACCCATTTGCTTCCGATATGTGTGAACCCATTCGGCAAATCAACCAAATCCCAGACTTGATTACAAATATTTAATTTAACATCTTAAAAATTACAAATTACATACAAGATTCGCAAATATTTAATTTAACATCATAAAATTTACAAATTTTGCGTTCGAAAAACTAAAACCTCCAAAAGGTCATAGTTAGGCTTCGAATTTGGGAATTCTGGGTTTGGCGACAAATCTTTTTGATTTTTGTCAAAATTTTAAAACGTCGTTTACATGCGAAATTCACTATAAAGTTATAAAATTCCGACTATTATTGACAAAACTGCCGAAAGATCCTGCGAACATATAATTAAATAATCGCACGAGTTTGCAATTAATTACATACACGAAATTAATCACCCCTTTAATTCAATGCAAATTTATAAAATTTAACCATGTTAACTATAATTGATTGTGAAATTAATTAGAGGCTCGTGATACCACTGGTTATGACAAATATAAACACTATATTTAATGCGGAAAAACCATAAATCCAGGAATCCAAATTAATTGCCACATAGTCAATTAGCATAATTTAGGATGCATACATGTGATGCGTGCCTTCCCTAGCTGGTCCCGAACCGAACAAGAACAAGTTTAGGACTCCAAATGTCGTCCCTCCGTAAATAGTCCACAACACGTTCAGATCCGCCTTAGATTCAGTTAACTAGAATATTACCTAAGGTTTTCTGTTTACTCGGAAAGCTTTATTATTAATTTAGGCAAATTATTAAATTCTCTCTTGAACTTAATATATGTGAATACTTATTGAAATTGCATTATAAATTGTGATCATGAACCACATATTTATAGGGTGGAAATAACGGAGTTAGAATTCTACTAGGATTCCAATAACTAAATCCATTAGGATTCTAGTTAAATTATATCATTAGAATTTAATGTTTAATCAAACACCTAGGTATTTCAGATTTAACAAAATATCCAATTTGAGTAGAATTAGGAAATCGAGTTTACTTCACAAGGAAGTAACCTAGCCGGCCAAGGCAACACGTGGCCCTTGAGCCTACGCTGCCGTGCAGCCCGCAGCTTGCTGCTCGCAAGCCCACGAGTGCTTGCTTGCTGCTAGCTGGCCCATCGGCGCTGGCAGCTGTACGCGGCCCAGTGGGCGCTGCTGCTGCTCGCCCTGCTTGCTCGCCGCGCGCGCGGGCTTGCTGGGCGTTGGGCCTGGCTTCGTGTTGTGCGTTGCGTCTTGCAAGCTCGTCCTTCGATCGTTTCGTACGTCTCGCTTCCGATTCGTTTCCCGATTCCGGAATTCATTTCCGCTTCGGACAAATAGTCAATATTTCCGATTCTGAAATTTATTTCCGATTCGGCAATATTTCCGTTTCCGGCAATATTTCCGATTACGGCAATATTTCTATTTCCGATAATATTTTCTGATACGTACCATGTTTACGTTTCCGGCAACATCTACGACTTGGATAATATTTATGTTTCCGTCACGATCCATATTTTCGTTTCCGGAAATATCATAATTTCCGGAGCATTCTATATTTTGGCTTTTGACGATTTCAGCTCCCACTGGAACCGAGATCCGTCGTTTCCGAATGTTCATAAATAGAGTATTTAATTCACTTAAATACTTGATCCGTTCACGTACTATTTGTGTGACCCTACGGGTTCAGTCAAGAGTAAGCTGTGGATTAATATTATTAATTCCACTTGAACTGAAGCGGCCTCTAGCTAGGTATATAGCTCACTTGATCTCACTGAATTATTAACTTGCATAATTAATTAATACTGAACCGCATTTATTAGACTTAGCATTGAATGCATACTTGGACAAAGGGCATTATTTCCTTCACGACCTTCAATCTCGCGGTCTCTTCTCTTCCACCGTCGTTTCCTCTTCTAATCCGTTACTCTTTCTTTCTCCTCCACTATAATTAGCCCTAAGTTTTATTTTCTTATACATAGCGTTAATATTTGTTGTTTATTTGGATTAAATTGACTCATTCAGAATATCGTAGTGCATTGGTTTTAAAATAGTAGCTGGCCATTTCAATGCTGACATCCTAACAGGCAACTAGCATGAATCCACATCATATGCAACTGCTATCATAGTCCATTGCTTTTTTGTAATGTAACTCGATTGCTGCTTTTATCAGTTGGGTGTTTTATATATCTTGAAATGCTTTTGCTATCATACCGCATATCTTCCATATTTTATTTGCTCAACTCTGAGATGATAATGGCGCTTCAGCAGTGATCCATTACCACTTTCAGTATTGGTGACCCTTTGGACTTGTTGTATTCATAGACAATGTAGGTATAACGTTTGAGTGTATTTGTAATTTCATATTAAATATTGTCCTTAGAAGTTGAATGCTCTTTGTTGTTCCTGACTCCATCCCTGCATGCTTTGTTCCGAATCCAGGTTACAGGTAGGAGGGATAGGGCCAAGCCTTTTCCATTCAAGGTTTATCCAGTGGTCCTTGGGGTTTTGCTGGAGCCAATTGATGGTAACCCAAAAATAAGTTCTTATTTTATCGCATGAGAGGGTCTCGTATCCCCCTTCCAAAGTCCATGATTATGTTTGTTTTGGAAAGTTCAGTTTAATTTGTAATACGTACTGTTCATTTCAATTCAATTAACTATACTTGAATTAGTTCAGTTTAGATTATTTCATTCCAAACTTCCAACGTAATAGGGTCTTAGCCTATTATAGAGATTATTTATGACTCATAAGCCATATGTGCGTACATAATACATTTTTAGAAAAGAAATAAATTTCTTCTATTACTTTCGATGATGTCTTATTTTTTTAGATGAATTTTGTGAATAGTTTTTTTAGTGTATTTTTTG
The DNA here is from genome assembly GCF_020520425.1 of Spinacia oleracea. NCBI lineage: Eukaryota > Viridiplantae > Streptophyta > Magnoliopsida > Caryophyllales > Amaranthaceae > Spinacia > Spinacia oleracea. Next base: position 18,002,189 of record NC_079492.1, on the reverse strand, counting down.
CGATGATTAGTTGTAATAAAATGATTTTATTTTTTATATGTATACTCCGGCACGCATCGCGTACATATAAGACTAGTGATAAATAGTCCGGAGAAGCACATTGCATACAACTTGAATTTATCTCAAAAAATTTTGACAGCTTTTATGGCAACTTGTAACTCAACAGAAAACTTGCAGGCGGCTCTGTTATAGCATCAGCAGTGGAGTGCTCTAAGGACCTGCTAGCAATTAAGGGTAAAATACTAGCTACAAGGTTTTCCACTGTTGGAAATTAAAGGTTGTAGCTCTCCTCAACCTTGTTGCTCTGTGGATCAACATATGTTTTGGAAAAATCGTGGGCCCCATACCCCACATGTTCGCAGCTTTTCAACATAAATTACCCTACATTTCATGTTTTATACTTCCTCTTCACTGTATAACGTCATATATTGTTCATTTTTTTGTATAATTTGCACTACATTTCATGCTCTTACAAAACTCACTACCTCATGCTACTGATGGTGTAACAAATCTCACAAACTCACAAATGCAAAATTCTCAAGATCATTTTAATCGTTATAACTCTTATTTAGAAAATTCCCCAAGCTTAGAAAATCAAAACTCTCAAATTACATCTCCTCAAATATTTTCGGATACTCAACCACCACAAAATCGCCCAACTCAACGGCCTTAGTATGATCCAAATTATCCGTTTCCCCCCGACCCTCAAACATATTACTATCCCGAGTACTATTACCCTCCAAATCAAGGGTTGGGTAATCATCCATTCAGACCGGATAATCATCAAATTAGTCTCGGATACTACCGTTGACCTCCTTATCCTTATATGGCTCATGAAAATACAAGAAGGGAGAGTATAGAGGGTTCTACCACACACCATGAATCTGGGTATCCATCTCCGTTATCGGTTGGTGAGTCTTCAATTTGTGAAAATGAAGTCGATGAAGAAGACATTCAAGAAGTACAAAGGAGCTGTAGAAGTAGAGGTAGAGCAAGAGTCAGGACCCGAGGAAGAGGCGGAGGGATTGCATTAGCAAGGTTCAAGTGGAGCCATGAACAACATACACATTTATGTAGGAGTTGGTTGACAATTTCAAATGATGGTATTACTGGGAATGATCAAACGTATGGAGACTTATCGGCTAGAATCGTTCAATATTTACAACGATTGGAAGAAAGAAGGTCCAGAAGTAGATATTGAAAAAGCCTCTAATCATTGGTACAAAATGAGTGCCGACGTATCCAAGTTTGATCAACGGGGCTTACATTAGTATAAAAGATAGTCAACCAAGTGGCCACGATGAAGATCAAGTGATATCCATGGCTATTACACTTTGGAATAGTCGCAACCGAACTAGTAGAAGTTTCCCTTACCTACATAGTTGGAAAATCCTTCGAAATGAACCAAAGTGGCAAGAGTTTTCTTGTAAGGAAAGTCATTCATCAAAGAGATTAAAAAAAATCTGTTTCGGGTGCGTACACTTCGTCAAGTTAAAATGCCGATACAAATGAAACTACCGAAAGTGTATACATGATGGATGTGCGTCCTCCGGGCCAAAATGCAGCTAAAGAAGCAGCAAAGGGTAAAGAAAAAAGACAAACAAGAAGGTTAAGAAAATGCTACGCAAACTTGGAGTAAGTTTGAAGAGATGCAGACGAAGAAATTAGCCATGTATGAAGACCGTATTCGTGTTACAAATTCTGAGTTTCTTTACAAAGATACTTCAAGCATGGACGAAGAAACTCTAAGCACTCACAAACAAGTTTGCTCTATTAAGGCCAAGTATAACATGTCTTAGTTTAAAATTCTCTATTGTTTTATGTAATGTTTCGAAAAAATATGTCTTCTTTAATGGTTTAATTAGTTAAGGTTTTAGTTATATACTAATTCATAGAGGAACTATTTCCAATCTCATATATGTTTTGACAAAAATATATCAGACCAAAAATGGTACTCATAAGTTCAAATATGGTACTCATAAGTTCAAATATGGTACTAGGAAGTTCAAAAAGGGTACTCGGAAGCCCAAAAATGGTACTCATAATCTCAAAATTGGTGTTCATTTAGCCGTTGAAATTTTAGCCGTTGGAATTTAGTTGTTAGAATAAGTCATTGGAATGTAGTATTGTGTATTTGAAAGTTGCTTGCAATATTCAAATTTAGCCGTTGGAATGCAATAATGAACCCACTAGCAATAGTGGAATGTAGTAATAATGAACATGCTAGTCATTTCATGTTTTGGAATCTCATGTTTTAACAAAAATCCAATAATGAACCTACTAGTATATATACTTGAATTGTAACACCCTAATAATTCCTTGCTTTGTATAAAACATTTTCCAACTTAAAACAAAGGAATTACCAAGATATTACCGCCACCGTGATAACGGCTAAGGCTGTTTACCAGAATTACGCAGCTGAATTTAACTAGCTTTCAAAACGTATTAAATAGTTAATGGTCATTAAAACAACTTGGAACCATCAAGGCCCAAACCAAAGTATTAAGTAACTTAAAATCCATTAACTATAGTATAAATAAATTAAGTAGTAGTCATGACTAGAATAAAAGTAGAGTTTATAAAATACGAAAGAAAATTAACTCTCAAACACGATTCCCATGATAACTTATCCCGCAAGTTATCTCTACAACCTGCTTTATCAAAATCTACTCCCCAACAACGCAAACGCAATGATGGATGATCATAGGGTCATTAAGGCGAAGGCCATGACCAAAAGACATGAAGCACGAAGTCAGCAAAAGCTGAGTACGAACAAGCTAGAATAACATTCTATCCTAACATGCTTCACTCAACGAATTAATAATCCACATGCAAAAGCCATTTAATAATCAAGTAAACATGGATACAAGACTCAACACTTGACACGACTCTTGACTCACAGTTTAATAAAGAAGTAGCTTCGAACGAGTAAGTAAAGTATCCTCAAAAGGAAAGAAAAGGGTGATGGGAGCCAACCATACACCAAATAATAATAAGTCGGACTCCTACTGACAGTCGGGCCATATCGACGGAATTCCAATGCATCTCTATTATATAAGCCAAGAGCTGAGGTCAAATAAGTAAATACACTTTTCGTGTCCACTTGCAAAAAGACTAAAATACCCTCATGTGTCGTTGCTCATCGCTGCTAGCTGAGACTCTCCCCCCTCTCACTTTTCTCTCTCCTCACTTTTCCCTCACTTCGTCGCCGTCGTTCTAGGGTTAAACTTCTAAACCAAACTTTCGTCTCTTGCTTCCGATTACTACTCCCAAAATCTTCTACCCTAAAAATTGGAGGTTCTTGCAATTCTGATTCACCCTCCTCTCAAAGTTATTATCTCTTATTTTAATTTTCTGAGTTTTAATTGTTTATTAAAATTCGAAATTGAGTTATGTGGGTTGATTGATTGTTCATCTTTTTTTCTGGGTTGCAGTTGATGATAGTCGGGGAAGATCATACATGTAAACTCTCAACAGGGAAAAACGCCGGCAAGGTGGGGACGAGTTGGGCCGTCGACGACAAAGAATAGAGAAATTGGGTAAGATAAGAACCTCTTAAATCGAAAATTCCGATCAAGAAAAAGTATGAAAATGTAAGAATTATTAAGAAAGCAAGTATTAATCCTGCTTTTTTGTACATTTGCTTCTCACAATTGCTCTTTTTTTTTTTATTTGGGTTTTTATTCAATTGTGTTGTTTTCGGAAGTTGGTGTTCGTAATTTGGAAAGAATTTGGTGGGTTTTTGAGATCGGTTGGAAAAGAGTTGTGGGATTTGGTGAATTGCAGTTTGTAGATGAGCATAATAATGGAAAATGGTAAGAATTTGGGATTACAATTCCTCTAGGGGTCTCTTAATGATTTTTGTTGATTAAGAAATCACCTGCAAAAATAACCAGTACTGATTGATATCAAATACTGTACGAATTAAGCAATTAATTGTTCCATTCAAATCAAATAAATTACTTATGATCTTATAAAAATGATGAAATGCACCCTCGATAAAAATCAAGAATCAACCACCAACAATCAAATTTGAAAATTTCAAGTTTCTCAAGAATTATAACCTGTAATTTCCTCCATTATTTCTCCCATCTTTCCAAATTCTTGAATCAATCTGTTTCAAATTTCTCTAATAATTAACATGTTTCTGGGTGTGTACAAAGATTTTATATCGAAGTTCGTGAGTTTTAGCCATAATTAAATTTATTTTGGCTTGATTTCTGTAACTTTAAAATGGATATTTTCTATGTTTTAATCGAGTTGTAGATTTCAATCAAGTGGCAAATCATGCTCATCAGTTAAGGGGAGTAGTTCTAGGTATTTCCTGACTCTCAATCTTGAATTTTGTATTTCTAGGTTCCATATCTTTTTTTGAGCTTTCAATCTGTTTTTTGAATATTAAATGATGTGACTGGTGTTGTTGAATTAAAACCGATACAATTTGGATGTGTGTTTCAAATTCTCGGTTCCTTGCTCTAGAATATGTTTCTGTATTTTGAATAAAAAATGGTGTGAGTGATCCAAGAACAGATATTGCTCTCTCAATCAAACTCCTATACATTTGTCATTACGTGATGTTTTTGCCATGATTTCTATGCTCCTGCTCAATTTTTTGGTGCATCAGTTTGGGTTTGTTAACTTTTGTATGTGTATTCCCTTATTTTAGTCGAATTCCGATGAACTGGATCTCTTTTTTAAAAATTTGTTTTTTTTGTCTGACTCTTCCTTACATGAATCCTTTCTTAAAAAAAATTGTTTTCCTGTTTGGTTTGAATTTTGCATCTGGGTGTCGAATTCCGTTGAATTAGCTGATAACTCCATTGAATTAAGTGATAACTTAGTCTTAATTCCGTTGAATTAACTGATAACTCATGCGTAACTCACTTCCCCCCGTTCGTTCAATTACTTTTGGTGCATTTAGTTTATGAACAATCGTGTTTTTCTTGCTTTATTCAATTGTATTGGTTACAATTTATTTGATAATTTGTTGCAGAATTCTTTTCATGATGAAGATATACGGCTTGATACGATCAAAGCTAGAAGTAATTTCCTGTAATTTAAGCTTAATTTCGTTTGATTTTGCTTATAATTGATGAAATCATGAAATGTATGTATTTTGAAAGGGTTTTTGCATTATTACAGGTAGAAATGTCATCAAATGCTGAATTGGCAGAGCTTTTTTCAAGGTATGAATTATTCAAAATTACTAATGTAATGTGTATAGACCGTCAAGAACTTAATTAGAGAGTTTGGTGCCCAGATGTAATGAGTCTTTAATGTGCTTCATGATCATACATGATGAGTCTTTAATCTTTTACCGAACGATTGGCACCATTGACTTATTCTTTCTTGGCATCGTTTACATTACGTCTATTTGAATGTTTTCTTCCGAGTGTATTAGCTTTTAAATTGTTGATGGCAATTTGTACTCAGTATCAGTACATGTCTCTCATGCTTAGCTGATTATAGTTTGTGACTTGAAGATTTGATGACATGGACTTTAAGTCCCTTATTCTATAGGTTGAGCACAAAATAAGCCTATTCCTGTAGCCAATTATTTTGTCCAGAGCAGCATATTACGTTGGCATTTTGAGTGCTTGGTTGATAGACGTACACTAATCAATTTTGCATTTAGTCAAACGTGATTATTTGTTGCTCAACTAAGTCATAGCTATCATTCTCCTAAGGTTACCAGGGTCTTTCCTTAGTGCTCTCTAATACATGTGTTGTCTGCAGTGAGAACGGCATTGGAGGGTCCTGGACTGACTGCTGCTCAAAAGATGTGGTACTGCATTGCTACAGTAGGGGGTCAGTATATCTGGACGCGGTTCTGCTCTTCGTAGATGGGGAGTCTGAGCAAGTGTTCGTTCTTTTCTGCCACATATCAATTTGTTAGTTGTGGCTCATTGAACTTCTATCTGAGATGCTTTACGGATAAATGATTGTTTTTCTTTCTTTTAAATCATTCTTTCTTTCCAGCGGACATTGGGACAATGGGCATGTCTTTTGTTGCAGCATGTAGAAGGATTCTATAAGGCTGCATCATTTAGCAACCTATTTTGGTTTCTCTTAACTGGAAAGTAAGTTTTGAGCTTCTATGTCTACCGTGTATCTAGGTAGCTCTCAGATATGTGCTGATTAAATTGAAACAAACAATTGTCTATATGAGTTCATATAAAAATCTCTATTTCTGCAGCAAGGACTGAATGTGTGTTTCCGAATTGTGGTAGGAGTAGCAATATTAGAAATCTGGGTCAAGGCTATTACTTGGTCGAACTTTGCACATTATCTGAGTGACATATTCTTTTAAAACATACTAAGAAATTATCCCACATATTCTTTTAAAACTTGCTATATTTTTTTACCTGGAGACTTCTACTGCAAGAAAAAAAAATTGAGATGCTACAAATCTCTCTGAATTGTTGGTGGAAGTTAATAGGTTCCAAATTAGTAAAACTCGAATCGGTTCAATCCATTCAGAACCTCCTAATGATGACATCTTTAGCTGGTTTTTTGTGTAATTAATGCTTAATAATGTTGCTTTTGGATAATTAATACTTTTGAAATTATGGGTTTTGTGTGTTTGAGCAAAAAAGTTGTTTTTCTTTGAGTTTAGAAAATTTTCAAATCAATTTTCTGGGGTTTTGTATATATTTAGACCCATAAATTGAAATGGAAAAGTTAATGAAATGTATTTTTCTGTTTAACAGTAAAGGAAAATGTGAATCAGATTCTACATTCATCTTCACCACCCCAAAAGGTTAGATCTCTTAAATTAGAATGCGATAAATTATTTTGGGGAGGATTAAGAAGTTTATTTTAATTTGAAATGTTCATTTGCTCTAAATGTGAATTATGTTTTTCTCTCACAGAAATTTCGACTAGGAGAATATTTGATGAATTAATGCTGAATCGAGGCCACCGATCTCGCCAGCCTGATGATATTATCGACTTTGGGCAACGATTTCGGCACTGTTCTGGCAGTTTTGGGCATGGGATTGTGTGGTGTTGTAATTGTGCGTGAGGGTTTGTGATGTGATTATGTTTTGTTGCTCTAATGTACGAAGTTGATATAATTTTTAATTTTACTCTTCAAACATTTTCATGTACTCGATCTAATAGATTGTTTAATTTATGTGATTCAGTACATGAATTGATGTAGTTTCTGATATTGAAATGTGATTTAGGATTTGAGATTTATCACTAATGTCACTAAATTGAATTCCAAAATTAAAAACAAAATGAATAATAGCGTCAATATTTTGATATAGGCGTGTGTGTGCAATTTTAAGTTTTTATTTAATCCCGCACGCATCGCGTGCATATAAGACTAGTAACAGCATAAAAGAAGAATGAAACAACGTCTTGTATCATTCAAGGAGTACAAGTTTTCCGGCAAGACTCCCCCCATTGTTCATACTCGAGGTATATATGTTCCAAGAGTTTTGAAGCTCATTCAGGTTGCAATTTACGTTAATTAGTATGTTATGTTCAAGGCGACTCAAGACTCTACACAAGACATAACATGCAAACAATTAAACAATTAAACAATCCAACAATGACGCTTCATTTTAATCCTTTAGGACTTGTGATCAAACATAGGACTCAACTGAAATTACTCCCATTGTTCCTTCTCAAAAACACTATTTGAGATAACCCGACATTGCCTATTAACAAGCGAGGTGTGCCCTTAGCACGAATAGTCCTTAGTTCAATTCACATAGACTCTCTAAACATATTCTACACTTGCGGTAGAATAAACAATGCACTGCGGATATATTCAATAGACTCACTGTATGCTAGACATCCCGTACTATAGCATCATCATAATAGCTTGCATGCGCAACACTCATACATGCGTACCAACTTGAACAACATCCTTGAAATAATTCAACGATTATAAAAGTCCATAAGATGATAGTTCAACAAAATCTATGAAGCATCAATCAATTCATAACATGATCGTTCACATAGATTCAACAACAATTCTCACATGCTTGTATACAGATCAAACATGAATTCCCAAAACATAAGTTCACATGATTCGCATTCAATACACTTCATAAAGTCCTGAAGGGATGGGTGGTCATTCTAGTCTTGTACGTACCTGGAATACCTAAGTACGGGGGCCACTGTGCGAATCACTACTCACTAGAAATCAACTCCTATAAACACAAAGGAGAAACTTAATTATTATCCATGTTTACTAAATTTCCAGCAACTATTTAAGAAACTAAAACCCCTTGTTTAATTAGAAGTTAATCGTTATTCGTTAAATTAATAGTCTCAAATAGTCAACTCATGTCCTAGTATAAAAACTTTGACTTTTTGGCCTTTAAATCATTAAAACTAGCACTTTAAAACTTCATAACAAATCTGAAAATTTAAGTTGATCCCAGAAATTTAAATTGTCATTAAATTATGTGAATCAATCACCTAATCAATTGGAATTAAAATCCTAATAATAGGTCATCATAAAAACCATGTTTTGACATTAAAAATTGACACTTTATTATTTCATTAAATCTGAAAATAATAATTTCAATCATTAAAATCAATCTCATCAATTTAAATACGACAATAATAAAATACAGTGTTCATAACCGTTCCCATCACTTTAAATATTCCAAAATAATTAAATAATCAAATATTTTTAAAAACGGAATTCGGAAAAGTTAAAAAGTATACGGAGTTTGATTATCAACAACAACACACACACAACACGAGTGTGTTGCGTGTGGGGCAGCGGCACGAGCAACAGCAGCACGAAGCAGCAGCAGCACGAGCACTAGGCAGGGGCGCGAGACTCGTCACAACAATCGTGTGCGGGTGCGCTGTGAGCAGGGGCGAGCGACGCGAGGGAGTGAGGGAGTTTGCGTGCGTGAGGCGGGGGCAAGGCAGCACTCGTCAAGGGCAGGAGGGAGCCAAGCTCGTGGCTTGCTTGCGCCGAAGACAAGGGCGGACGAAGGAGAAGAGAGTGCCGCAAGGAGGAGAGAGAGAAATTACAGCAGCAGGATTTTAGATCGCTCATAACTTCTAATCTATAACTCGGAATCGATTGATTATTGAGGCAAAGTTCAAGAACTTTTCGAGATCTACAACTTTGAAGAAGAATTCTTTTTCCGAAAACGAACTTAAGTAGGAGAAAAATGGCCAAATATAAGTTCGACCAAAAAAAGAGAAATTTAGGGTTAGGGTTTTACTTTTAGGTTTAATGAATAATAGTGAAGGATTTTGAGGGTGAGCACCTATATTTATAGGTTTAGGAAACTCAAAGATGGGCTAGGCTTTAGGATTCCCTTACGGGCTTCATAAAACATAAGACGGGCTTGCTTAATTTGTTTGGACTTGAACTTGGAATTGAATTGGGCTGGATTCATTTAAAATCATTTTACTTTTGAAACCCAATTTTCCCAACTTGAAATAATAAATTCGTCTTGTAATTAATTAAAATAATAAATATTCTAATTAATTAAAAATACATTTAAATAATATTTAAATGCGGTTTAAATTCTAAAAATCGTAAAAATACTTTATAAATATATTAAAATATATTTGTAAATACAGAAAAATACGAGGTATTACAGTCTACCCTCCTTAAAAGAAGTTTTTTCCCGAAACTTGGGCTCGGAAATCAAAACATGAAATCAAAACTTTAGACTTTATGAGACTTTATTGCGTTTTCTTTGCAAAAAATTTTAGTTGCTGTACTCTTGAAGTAATTCAACATGACAATATGAAGTGCAATTTCATTAGAAAGCACTAAATTAAGGACAAAATAAGGGAAAATAAGGTAAAAGCGCGAAATTCTACCGCACTCTACCCCCCTTAAAAGAAACGAGTTACGACCCCGTAACTCAACTACCCTCGGAAAATAGATAGGGATAATTCTTTCTCATATCGTCCTCATCTTCCCGGGACCACAAAACTTCATTAGACCACAAAACTTTCATAATCTTAACACCCTTAGTTCGTGTACTACGCACTTTACAATCCATGACTTTGACTGGTCTTTCCTCGAAAGATAAGATTTGGTCTAATTCTATGGTTTCCGGTTGCAACACATGCGACTTATCCGGAACATACTTTCTCAATAGAGATATATGAAACACATCATGCACTCTATGCAGGTCCATGGGTAAGGCTAGTCTATAAGCTACCTTTCCAATCCATTATAGGATTTCATATGGACCTATGTACTTTGGCTTAGCTTTTATTTCTTGCCAAATCTCATCACACCTTTCATTGGTGAAACTTTGAGTAACAATTGTCACCCACTAGAAATTTTTGTCAAGTATGCATAGCTCTTTTGGCGATCTTGCGCTACTTGAATCTTTGATTGAATAGTTCTAATTTGGTTCATTGTGTCCTCTATCATTTGAGGTCCTAACACAACTGTCTTACGGACGTCGCTCCAACATAGTGGATTTCTACATTTCCTTCCATACAAGGCTCAAATGGTGTCATTCCTAAACTGGCATGATAGCTACTGTCATAGGAAAATCAATCAAATCTAAGCTATCTCCCCAAGTTCCTTGGATATCAATTTCACTTGCACGATGCATATCCTCAAGTGTCTAAATTGTTGTCTCAGTTTGTCCATATGTGGATTGATGAAACACTATACTCATTTTCAAAACAACAGGTTACCATCCACCCAAACACCACTCAGAATAGAACAAAAGGCACCAGAAACCAGCCGCAGCGGAGAGGCTAGAAATAATGGCCAGAAAGGGCCGACAGTATGGGTCATATCCGGCGGACCATGCCATGGAGGAACAATCAGTGGAGCAGGTAGAAGCCTGGGCGAGCACCGCCACCTGATAAACTATCATAGCGCCAGAAAATGGCCGTCACCCCCATTCATGCCAAACATCTCGTTCACCCATGCCGACTGCCGCGGTATCATATACCCCAACGACGACCCACTAGTTTTGGGCCTCGAAATAGCAAACTTTCCAGTAAAAAGAATACTGGTGGATGGAGGGAGTTCAGCGAACATTATCTTCTGGGAAGCCTTCATTCAGCTGAAAATAGACGAAAAGGAGCTCACACGAGTCAACTATCCGGTGATAGGATTCTCCGGAGCCACTGTCTTTCCGGAAGGTAGCATCAGGCTACTGGTACAGATTGGAGAAGAGAGGACCGCAAGGGACCTAATGGTAGACTTCTTGGTAATCAAAGTGTCAGCTGCATACAACGTCATCGTGGGCCGGCCATTCATCCACGACGCACAGGCAGTGGTATCGACATACCATCTAACCATGATATACATGTCAAATTTCGAGAAAGCTGAGCGAATCCGAGGCAGTCAAGAGTCAGCAAGATCATGCTACTTGACGGCATTAAAAACTCCAGGCCGATTGACCCCATCCATGAATATAACAAGGGAGGCAGCAACAAAAAGACCGGCAAAAGGCCAAGCCCCAAAATCAGAGGGGGAGCAATCTCTGTTGCCCAAGAAGGAGAAAAGGCAGAAACAGGAGTCACCCACAATCGAAAGCATCGAGAAGGGGGCTACCTTACCCAGGCTAGAGGCCGGAGGAGACGTGGAGGAAATTGAGCTGGTGAAAGGAGAAGAGGGCAGAACAGTGAAGATAGGAACCGACATTGACCCAGAGTTGCGGGTAAACATGATCGGTCTGCTGAGAGAACACGCGGATGTGTTTGCATTTTCTGCAGAAGAAATGCCAGGTATAAGCCCGGATGTAATCGAGCACCGACTGAACGTCGACAGATCAATAAGGCCGGTAAAACAAAAGAAAAGAAACTTCTCAACTGAAAAAAATCAAGCAATACAGGAAGAGGTAGAAAAGTTGTTGGCAGCAGGATTTATTGAACGACTACCCAGAATGGTTGGCCAACGTCGTAATGGTTAAAAAATCAAACGGCTCGTGGAGAATGTGTGTAGATTTCACAAATCTGAATAGAGCATGCCCGAAGGATTGCTACCCACTGCCAAGAATCGACAGGCTAGTCGACTCAACATCCGGCCACGCACTGCTCAGCTTCCTCGACGCATTTTCCGGATACCACCAAGTCAGCCTTGCAAAGGCCGACAAGAAAAAAGCAGCATTCATCACCGAGGGGGGAGTATTCAGTTACAAAGCCATGCCGTTTGGGCTAAAGAACGCCGGGGCAACATACCAAAAGCTGGTCGACAGAGTGTTTGCAAAACAAAAAGGCCGCAACATCGAAGTATACGTAGATGACTCCATAGTAAAAAGCAAATTGGAAAGCGACCATGTGGACGACCTCAGGGAAACGTTCGAAACTCTACGCCGGTACCAGATGAAGCTGAACCCCAAGAAATGTGTGTTCGGGGTGAAATCGGGGAAGTTCTTAGGTTTCCTTGTCAGCGAGAGAGGTATCGACGCAAACCCAGATAAGGTAGAAGCAATACTCAGTCTACCTCAGCCAAAAAGCATCAAGGATGTACAAAGGCTGACAATAAAATGGCAGCCCTCACAAGATTCGTTAGCAAGTCAGCCGACAGGTCAATCCCATTCTTCAACACTCTTAAGCAGAACGGAAAATTTCAATGGGGAGAAACCGAAGAAAGGGCCTTTGAGAAGATTAAAGACCACCTTCGAGCTTTGCCAACAATAGCCAGGCCGGAAGAGGGCGACAAGTTGCAGTTGTATGTGTCCGCTTCAGCCCAAACCATTGCTGCCGTACTAATCAGCGAAAAAGACAAAGTCCAGCAGCCGATATACTTTGTCAACCACATTTTGAATCCGACAGAAGCAAGATACTCACTGATAGAGAAAATAGCCTATGCAGTCCTGATAGCCGCCAGAAAACTCAGACCATACTTTGATGCACACACCATAGAAATCCTGACGAACTTCCCACTAGAGAAATCCTTGCAAAAAATGGATACAGCCGGCAGGCTGTTGCGATGGGCAATAGAGCTGTCGGAATACGATCTAGAATTCCACCCGCGCAATGCAATAAAATCACAAGCCTTGGCTGACTTTGTAGTCGAAGCATCTTATCAGGAGGATGAAGCCAAAGCAGAATCCTGGGAAGTATCGGTAGACGGATCAGCTGCTCAGTCGGGAGCGGAAGCCGGCGTTGTCATGACTTCTCCGACAGGAGATAAGTTCGAATACGCAATCAGATTCACTTTTGCAGCTTCGAACAACGAAGCAGAGTATGAGGCAGCCATCGCGGGGGTACATCTATGTTTGTTGGCAGACGCCAAGAGGATAGTAATGACAACAGATTCTCAGCTGGTGGCAAATCAGTTTTCAGGAGAGTATGAAACCAAGGAACCGTCAATGCGTCGATACCGAGAAAAATTGAAAACACTCACAGCGAAGCTGGAAGCTTTTGAGATCGTACTGGTCCCTAGAGCTCTAAACACTGCCGCAGACGACCTAGCAAAACTGGCCAGTTCGAAAGCAATCGAGCTCAATAGATCAGTGATGATAGAGATCATGCACAGAAGAAGCACGGAAGATAAAGGGAAAGAAATAATGGTCATCACGGCAAACACAGAATGGTACGATAATATCTAGACGTACAAAACGAAAGGGGTGCTGCCGGCCGACATCAACGAGGCAAAGAAAGTCAAAAAAGACGTCTGCTGGTACATTATATATCAGGGACAACTCTACAAAAGAGCATTCAGCCTCCCCCTGCTCCGATGTTTGACGGCATACGAGTCCGCAAGATTAATCGAGGAGATGCATGAGGGTATATGCGGAAACCATGTGGGAGGAAAAACACTTGCTTTGATCTGCCAAAGACAAGGTTACTACTGGCCAACTATGCTCGAGGACGCACAAAGTTATGTCAAGAAATGCGAAAAATGCCAATTGTTCGCTCTGTAAGGTTATGATACATATGACAATACATAAATCATGCGGAAAAACCATAAAGCCAGGAAAGCATATTATTTACACATAATCATTTAGCATAGTATAGATGCATACACTTTGTAGCGTGCCTTCCCTAGCTGCGCCCGAACCGAACAAGAACAAGTCTTTAGGACTCCAAGTGTCGTCCCTCCGTAGATAGTCCACAGTACGTCCGGATCCGCCTCAAGATTGACCAACTAGAATCGCCCTTAAGGTGTTTAGGAATTTTCGGTTATTATTGTGCAAGAGTGTGGCTGAATTTTCTTTCAAAACTTACCCTTTGAATACTTCAATCGTGTTTATAAATTATGACCCTAGGCCCTTATTTATAGAGGTTTGGAAAGGGAATTGGAATCCTAGTAGGATACGATTTAATTAAACTTAGAATCCTACAAGGACTCTAATTAATTAAATAATCCTAATAGGAATAGGAATTTAATCATACACCAAATCCTAATAGATTTAGGAATTGTGCATGGACACAAACACACACGCACGGAGCCACGAGGGCGCCCGCACGCGTGCGCTCGGCCCACGCAGCCCACGCTGGGCAGCCTTGCCTTGGCGCGCTGGGCCTGCCTTGCGGTGGGCCTGGCGCTGCCTTGGGCTGGGCGTTTGGCGCGCGTCTTTGCTTGCTGGGCGATGGCCTGGCTTCGTGCTGGGCCTTCGTCCGGCAGGCCTTGTCCGATGCTTATTCGTACGATACGCTTCCGATTAAATTCCCGGTTCCGGAATTCATTTCCGATACGAACAATATTTAATATTTCCGATTCCGGAATTAATTTCCATTTCGAACAAATATTTAATATTTCCGTTTCGGGAACTATTTTCCGATTCCGATAATATTTCCGATTCTGACAATATTTCCGTTTCCGGTAATATTTCCGATTCCGGCAATATTTCCATTTCCGATAATATTTTCCGATTCGTACCATGTTTCCGTTTCCGGCAACATCTACGACTTGGATAATATTTATATTTCCGATACGATCCATATTTACGTTTCCGGGAATATCATCGTTTCCGGAGTATTCATTTCTTGCTTGTGACGATCTCAGCTACCACTGAAACCAAGATCTGTCGATTCCGAATATCCAAAGATAGAGTATTTAATGCCATTAAATACTTGATCCGTTTACGTACTATTTGTGTGACCCTACGGGTTCAGTCAAGAGTAAGCTGTGGATTAATATCATTAATTCCACTTGAACTGAAGCGGCCTCTAGCTAGGCATTCAGCTCACTTGATCTCACTGAATTATTAACTTGTTAATTAATACTGAACCGCATTTATTAGACTTAACATTGAATGCATACTTGGACCAAGGGCATTATTTCCTTCACGCTCCAGTAATACGCATGCCAGCAAATGATCTGATGCCCATTCTGAATTCAATTCCATTCGCCCAATGGGGAATGGATATTGTAGAACCCTTCACAACAGCTTCTGGAGGCAGGAAGTTCTTGATAGTCGCTGTCGATTACTTCACAAAATGGATTGAGGCCGAGCCGTTAGCAAAGATAACAGCCAACCAAGTGCGGAAATTCATCTGGAGGAATATCATAACAAGGTTCGGAATACCGACAGCGATAGTGTTCGACCATGGATGCCAGTTCGACTGCGCGCCTATCCAAGCGTTCCTGGCAGACTATCGAGTCAAGTTTGCCTACGCATCAGTCTGCCACCCGCAGAGCAACGGGCAAGCCAAAGCTGCAAACAAACAGATACTCATAGCCCTTAAGAAAAAGCTGGATGAATTCAAAGGCAAGTGGGCGGATACAGTCCCAGAAGTTCTATGGGGTAATCGAACGACGATAAAAGAAGCAACAGGAGAAAGCCCTTTCAAACTATGCTTCGGATCAGAAGCAGTCATACCGGCTGAAGTAGCACTACCCACCTTCCGCATCCAGCATTACGAAGGGCACGAAAACGACAGCCTACTCAGGCACCAGCTAGACTTCTTGCCAGAGGTTAGACTGCAAGCCGAAATAAAGTCGGCAGCATACAAGAACAGAATGAGCAGAGCCTATAACAAACGGGTAAAACATAGAAAACTGGAAGTAGGCGACCTTGTACTCCGCAGCACGACAGCATGGTTCACGATAACGTTGATACGTAGTTGATACTAGACCAAACACGACTTAATCAAATAATTTGTTACATATAACACCCATATAGGATACGTAACTACAGAATTGATTCGTGCGTATCATACTCGAGTAGCTAGCTAGCTAGCTTTGCAATAAATAGATAAGTTCACATGCAATGTGGGGCAAATCCTGCTGGCTAGTACTACTCGTTAGTCGTTACCATACTACTTTGTTCAAAGAACTCAATCCAAAAAGCTTAACTTTCTAATGTAAGTGATAAAAAAGCAAGAAACAACACGTCCATCTCTCAACGGTCCACGTGTTATGTAATTTATGTACTAGTTGTACCGTACTATTAATGCATTACAATTTATAATTGATGGCAACACCTTGTTTGCCAAGCCTGGACCTGAAAGGCTGAAAATGGACTGCCTCACTAATCAATATGAACAGAATATCATTAGTTGATTAGGATGGTCTATAACAATAATCATTTTAACATTAATTATCATTGAATAATTTGTCTAACAGAAGGTGCATGAAACATCTAAAACTTGAGTGTAGCTAGCTACATCCTATTGTATCATAATATCATTTTTTTTTAAAAAAAAGATAAGGAAAAAGAACTTAGGTTCCCCTTCGCACATAATATCATATACATATTGTTTTCGATCAGTTTTAATAACTTCACAAATAATACAAGAATACGAAGTATATTGGAATATTGGATAATTTGAGACCATAATTCACTATCCAATTATTTACATGCACTACTATATTATAGACCTTCACCCTCATGAATAAGTTACAAACATAAAATGATCTTGAGATACAAATTTGTCAAGGTCTATCCAAGTTACAAACTTAAAATGTCTAGTTTATTATGGTGTGAACGTTTCCTGTCCAATTGTTACATTTTTTAAATAACTAATGCGTTTCCAAAGAGTCACTACTTCTTAAGAGACCCGCCCCACCCACTTTATCCGCCCAAGATCCACCTCGTATATTAGGGCTTACATATATATATATATATTCTTTGGGCTTCAAGGTTGTATTGGTATTTATTGTATTTAACCTAAAAGCCCTACCTTAGAAGCTGTATATGTAAACATACGTCATTGTGAAATACAAGCAAGAAAACTATCTACCCTAATTAATTTGTCATGGTATCGGAGCTAGCAGCCTAGCAACCCTACTCACAATTTTTTTTTTTTGCTTCTTTATTCTACCCGTCTTCTTCCTCTCAAGCAATATTTGCCATCCAAACTGACCATCCCAAGCCTCGTTTTGAGAGGCCCGATAAGTCACAACTTACTTGCACCCACTGCAAGCGTGACGACCATGATAACACTACTTGTTTCAAGCTCCATGGCTACCCGGAGTGGTATGAAGAGGTGAAGAATCGTCGCTCTAAGGGAGGCTCTTCCAAGGGTGGTACGACTTCTGGTTCTGGAGGTCGGGATCGCGGTATCCCTGCACGGGCTAATGCCGTGTCTAGCAGCAACATCGTATGGGAGGGCAACCCTGCTTTTGATGAGAATCTCTCAAACGTTGTTGTGGAGTATACACCTGAGCACATACGTGCATTACTCAATATGCTCAATAATAAAAACTCCAATATGGACAAAATGACAGGTTCGTGCTCTTCAATGCCATGGATCATAGACACAGGTGCCTCTCGTCTTGTTACGGGTGATGCAACCCGTCTGAAAAATGGTATCCATTATTGCTGCCCTTGTTGGATTGCCCGACGGGAATAACGTAATAGCTACCATGGAGGGTTAAGCAACCCTTTCCAGCACATTAATTCTTGAAAATGTTTTATATGTTCCCAATTTACATTGCAATTTAATGTCGGTGTCGCAGTTAATGGATGATTTTAAATTATTTGTCCAATTCAATGAATCTCTTTTTGCTATACAGGACCAACATTCGGGGAGCCTGATTGGGGCCGGTTAGCGGAAGGATGGACTCCACTATTTCCGGGAAATACCTACAGTGTGTGCGGTGACAGTTCCTGGAGTATCTACGTTTCAATTATGGCATCGTCGACTGGGGCATCCGTCTGATAGAGTTCTCAAGTTAGTTCCTGCTATTAAGAATTGTACTCGTAATATTCCAAAGAAATTAAATAAAGCATGTGGAATTTGACCACAAGCTAAGCACATCGTGAAAGTTTTCATGTTAGTGATAGCAAAGCCAATAGAAATTTGAATTAATACATTGTGATTTATGGGGGCGAAACTCTATTCCTTCAACTAGTGGTGCGCATTATTTTTTGATATTGGTAGATGATTTTTCAAGAGCAGTGTGGGTATATTTATTGCATTCGAAAACAGAAGTTTATAAAGCTTTTCGCTCTTTCTTTGCTATGATTGAGCGTCAATTTGAAACGACTGTTAAATTCGTTCGTAGTGATAATGGCACTGAATTTAGATGTATGTTGGATTATTTTGATGAAAATGGGATCCTCTTTCAAACTTCGTGTGTTGGTACTCCTCAACAAAATGGTTGGGTCGAACGTAAGCACCAACACATTTTAAACGTTGGCCGAGCCATGATGTTTGAGGGAAACCTACCTATTTCTCCGTGGGGTGAATGTATTTTGGGTGTAGTTTATCTAATTAATCGTACATCGTCAGGCTTGTTGCAAAATAAAACACCGTTTGAGATTCTGTTTGGCAAAGAACCTGATTTCGATCATTTGTGTATTTTTGGTTGCTTGTGCTATGCTTTTAATCAAAAATCAAAGGGACATAAATTTGCTTCTCGGAGTCGGAAATGTGCTTTCGTTGGATAACCTAATGGAAAGAAAGGGTATAAAATGTACGACATGGAAACATCTGAAATATTTGTATCTCGGGACGTCAAATTTCATGAAAACGAATGCAAATCCAAATGATGAATTACATGGAGATAATTTGTTGAGTTCTGGAAATGTGGACGTTGATATTAAGTTTTTGGATGACTTGGAACATACCTTGGATGACACTCATGGATTAGCAGGGCCCACGGTAGTTGTACCAAATCTTGGTGAGACATTACATGCTACTGACAATGCAGAGATGTTTGACCAATCACCTTCATCACTGACCCAGCCGTTGTTGTTCTAGGGCCAGGCCATTCCGTTTGCCCCACCGAGCTCCTCTTCGGTTCAACAAGTTGCCTCTCCTATTGTTCCACGGGAGCAATATACTCCTATTTCTTCTATTGGGCCACAGGAGCAACGTACTCCTTCTACCTCTATTGGGCCACGGGAGCAGCATGCCCCATCTTCTCCTATTGAGCCACAAGAGCAGCGTCCTTCATCTCCTCCTCCCGACATGGACGTTGATGGCCCACTTGGTCTGGGCAAAGGTTGTCGCCTTAAGCGTCCATCCGTTCTCCTCAAAAATTTTGTCACACACACTATTCAAGTTGCGAGTCCATCCAAGCGTTCATCATCCTCTACTAGCTCTTCAGGTACTCCCTGTCCTATAGAACACTTTGTGAATTGTGATAAATTTTCTTTGCGACATCGTATATTTCTTGCAGCTATTCTTGGAGGCATTGAGCCTCAGACCTTTAATGAAGCAATGAAAGACTCTGGCTGGAGGGAAGCAATGCAAAAAGAAATTGGGGCACTGGAGGATAATGAAACATGGGTCATGGAAGAATTACCACCCGGAAAAAAGGCTCTTGGTTGCAAATGGGTTTATAAGATCAAATTTCATGCAAATGGCACAGTTGAGCGCCTGAAAGCGCGCTTAGTAATTTTTGGGAATCATCAGGTTGAAGGCATTGACTACAATGAGACATTTTTCCCGGTGGCCAGGATGGTTATTGTTCGTGCCTTCCTCGCTATTGCGACAGCTAAGAATTGGGAATTATATCAAATGGATGTACACAATGCATTCCTCCATGGTGATCTCGTTGAGGAAGTCTACATGAAATTGCCCCCGGGATTCAATGTGGGTAAGCCAGGAATGGTTTGTAGTCTGAAAAAAATCTCTCTATGGCCTAAAA
Organism: Spinacia oleracea; assembly: GCF_020520425.1. Classification (NCBI taxonomy): domain Eukaryota; kingdom Viridiplantae; phylum Streptophyta; class Magnoliopsida; order Caryophyllales; family Amaranthaceae; genus Spinacia; species Spinacia oleracea. The sequence goes on along the minus strand of NC_079492.1, from coordinate 17,982,229 downwards.
AAAGCACCTTGATGTTGGTTTGCTAAGTTAGCTGCATCATTGCGGAACTATGGTTTTCTTCAATCTTACTCGGACTACTTACTCTTCACCTTTGTTTAAGGAATGACTCAACTCAATGTGCTTGTATATGTTGACGACTTAATTATATCTGGTAATGATTCTTCCGCTATTGCCTCTTTTAAAGCCTATCTGGGCGAATGTTTTCATATGAAAGACTTGGGCGTCCTGAAATACTTTCTTAGCATTGAGGTGGCGCGTAGCTCGGAGGGGATCTTTCTGTGTCAACGAAAGTATACTCTTGATATTATCGCCGAAGCAAGACTCTTAGGTTCAAAACCTATGGGATTTCCAATTGAACAGAATCACAATCTTGCTCTTGCAACTGGTGCTCTCCTTGAGGATCCGGAATCATACAGACGCCTAGTCGGCCGCCTAATCTATTTGTCTTTTACTCGGCCTGATCTAGCATACACGGTACATATCCTGGCCCAATTCATGCAAGCATCACGCCAGGAACATTGGGATGCTGCCATTCGAGTCGTGCGATACTTGAAGGGGTGTGCGGGCCAAGGTATTCTCCTTCGCGCCGATTGTGATCTTATATTGTCTGGTTTGTGCAACTCTGATTGGGCAAGTTGCCCATTAATAAGACGCTCTATAACGGGTTGGCTCGTCTTTCTTGGTGGCTCTCCTGTGTCTTGGAAAACCAAGAAACAACATATTGTTTCTCGCTCGTCTACAGAGGCCAAATATCGGGCTATGGCGACCCTTACATAGGAATTGAAATGGCTTAAGGAATTGCTGCAGAGTCTTGGCGTTGCACACTCGCGCGCCATGCCCTTATTTTGTGATAGTAAGTCCGCTCTCCACATTGCCCAAAATCCTGTCTTCCACGAACGCACCAAGGACATTGAGATCGATTGTCACTAAGTTCGAGATGCTATTCAAGAAGGCATCATTACTCCCAGCCACGTCTCTATCGATATTTAATTGGCCGACATCTTCACAAAGACATTGGGCAAGCGTCAGTTTCTTTACTTACTTAGCAAGTTGGGCATTTGTGATCTCCACGCTCCAACTTGAGGGGAGGTATTAGGGCTTACATATATATATTCTTTGGGCTTGAAGGTTGTATTGGTATTTATTGGTAGTTAACCTAAAAGCCCTACCTTAGAAGCTGTATATATAAACATACGTCATTGTGAAATACAAGCAAGAAAACTATCTACCCTAATTAATTTGTCATCGTATTATCAAGTTATAATTTAAATACTACAAAATAACCGCAAAATATAATTTAATCTGTTTTTTTTTTCTGATTTACAAAATTTAATATTTATGATATTAATTTTACAAAGCCTTTACCTAAAATTAGAATATGAAGTAAAATATTTTATATGGAGTATATTTCGAGACGGGCGTGGTGGGGCGGGTACACCTTAAGTTCCATACGCACCCCACCACTCATGTCAGGTATTATTTTTGTCTGCATCTCCACCCTATCTTTCAGAAGACCTTCGTCCTTCTTACCTAATTGGGGTTGATGCGGGACGGATCTCGCATTTAACCCGGCAATTAACATTTCTAAGTATTTGTTCATAAACCATTGATGCAATATAAAATACTCCCTCTGTCCCTTAATGCTTACACCATTTTGACTTTTTGCACTATTTACATAATTCACTTTAACCCTATTTTATTTCTTGTATATGAAAACAAATGTTAGTATTTAAATTATAACTTGATAATACGATTTCAAAATATATATTTTTCATCTTAATATATATTTTCGAAATACTAATATTTTTATAAGTTTTATAATATAAGTTAAAAGATATTGATGGTCAAAGTTGTGCATTGACAAGCGTATTTAGTCAAAACGGTGCAAGTATTGAGGGACGGTGGGAGTACTTGTTAACGTGAAACCAGTACATTATTAAACCCAAATATACATTTCGTATACGGAGTAATAGCTTTGGTTGTTTGATATTTAAAGTAAGGGAGAATATAATAAAGTGAAAAGAAGAGGAATAGTCGGGATATGGTTATTGTCACTTAAAGTATGAAATTGTTTTGACATTGTCCACCTGTCTTCTTGAGGCGTTACGTATTACAGAGTAAGCATGCGCCCCCGCCTGCTATCCAACCGCCGTGAACCAACTTATCATATCCATCAAGGGTTTAACAATCTGACGTTAAGGCACATGAGTACCCCCTTCTCTGATGAGATCATGAACGCCCCGAAGGAACCCAAGGTAAAAACTCCTACAATTGAAGCCTATGACGGGACCACCGATCCTGATATGCACCTTGTCGCATACTGCCATCACATGTATGTTCAAGGAACCAATGAAGCCACTTGGTGCAAATACTTCCCAGCCACGCTCAAAGGAGTAGCGTCTAAATGGTTTGAACGGCTACCCCCAGGGTCAATTGCCTCTTTCAACGAACTACAAACTTTGTTCTCTACAAGGTTCATGGCACACAAGGAAGAAAGGAAAACAAGCATGCATTTGGGACGGATCCAACAGGGGAAAGACGAGTCCCTAAGAAGCTATGTGAAGCGTTTCAACCTAGAGGCCGGACAGATCCCAGACTTGCCCGATGGCTTCTCCTTTGATAATTTTATCAGGGGATTGAAGAAGGGATCCTTTAAGTTTGATCTGGTTAAGAAGAGTGTAAGGACTATGGCCGAAGTCCTGGACGAGGCTGAAGCATTTATCCATGCAACAGAAATATGCAGCGCGTCAAAGGAAGGAAGGATTGGAGAAACAACAGACTCCTCCGGAAAGAAAGATAAAGTGGACCGAAAAGCCCCACGAGTGAATGGCACATGGGCCCTCTCAAAAGAGCATGATACCAACTCTCCTGGGCACAAGAGAGAACGTCCGCAGGAAACGGAATATTTTGAGTATAACACAGATCTCCTCACCATACTAAAAGACGTTGGGACAAGGTTTGACCTTGATCAACCTTTCCCCATGAAATCTCCTGCTGAGAGTCGAGATCCCAAATTATATTGCCAGTTCCATGAAGACATAGGACTTGAAACTAAGAATTGTAGAAGCTTGAAAAGGGCTTTAGACGGCCTAGCCTCCAAAGAACACCTCAAGAACTACTTACAGAAGAATGCTCATGGCTTTGGAAAAAACCAATACAAAAAGCACAAGTCACCTGCCTCACCTACCAAGGGACAGCACAACGACAGAGGGTTTGTAGCCGTCATATCTGGAGGACCGGCCGCTGGAGGACCCACCATGAGAGGACAGAAAGATTATGCTCGCCGCCTAGGACAAGTACTGCTGTCAGCAAAATCACCCATGGATCCATTCCCACGGATAGAGATATGTGAGTCAGATGGTGAACGGATAGCCACTCCGCATGATGATCCCCTTGTGGTCGAATTCAAGATATCTAACATGAGAGTCAAACGCATTCTAATAGACATGGGAAGCTCGTCCGACATAATGAGTCTAGAATGCCTCAATCGCCTAGCGCATGACCCCAAAACCATCGAAAGAATTCACTATCCCATCATTGGCTTCGGAGGGAGCATCATTCACCCTGTGGGCTTCATCACTCCGCCGATTCGAATTGGGGATAGGAAAAATGGACGAAAGATGGAGGTGGACTTCCTAATTGTTAAAGACTTGACTGCATACAATGTCATCTTGGGACGGCCCACCTTGAACAAGATTAAAGCTGTAGTCGTCACCATCTGATGCTTTTGAAGTTTGTGTGCAATGATGGAGTGATAGGCACCATACATGGAGATCAACAACAGGCTAGGGACTGTTATCTGACAACCCTCCACCCGTCAGCATGGAAGCAAGATTCTGCCGAAGTCAGAGGCAAACAAAAGCATGAAGATGAACCTCAAGTCGCCAAAGAAACTAAACCCGTCCAAATAGAAATGGTCAAGATTGAAGAAAGTGGCTAAAAATAGAATATCATTAGGTTAACTATTGTACTCAGAGCCTACAAAACGGCCTAGCTATTGTATTAGAGCCCACAAAACGGCCTGTAAATGCCCGCCTAAGACGCGGTGAATTTAGCGTCAATTTAGTAAATGAATATTTTCTTATCTGACGAATACAAGTCTCAGTTAAACCCTTCAAAAAACACTAAGGGGTGAAGAAACTCACAAAAAAAACATTCCCTAAATAGTGGCGTCAATATCTACTAAATAAACAATACCCAGTGCTAATAAACACAAAGGGTTCAGACATCCAACATGACGCCTTCTCCTTGGAAGGCGCCCAAAAAAGAGAGAAAGAAGACTCAACAAGAGCAAACATTCAGATATAAGACCTCCTCCTTGGATGGTGTCTAAAAAGACTAATCGATTGACGGCCTGAGAAGTGGCCTAGATTAACGCCTCAAATTAGGCTGATCACCTAAAACACTGAGGTTCTCGTCCATCAAATGGACCCAAAAAGAATTCCCAAGAAATCAGTAACGAACTGAAATGGAATTAAAATAAAATAAGTGCACGAAGGCACAAAATGTTTATACATAGCGCTCAAGGCGCAAACAAACCAAATCAAATAAATGCCAAAAGGCACCAAAGTTATTACAAACGCCCACGGCGTCATTCAAACCAACCACATGAAAAGCTGCTCAAGGATGAGGGGCGATAGAACTCTCGTCCTGGACGTCTTGGCCTTCAGGGGAGTTCACTTCGTCCTCCTCCATGTCCTCCTCCCCGTCACTAACGAACTCAGGGGGATCTAAGCCTAGGCGTCTAGCCGTCGAAACGGCCATCTGGTAGGAGATACGGCGTTTGAACCAGGAAAAGTCTTTCCCATCCATAGACTGATCCCACGCCCTTTGGGCACTCTCCAAAATGGACTCCTCGCCCAACTTGAAAGAGCTCGCAGCCTCCTTGCGCACGGCTTCAATCTTCCCCTGCATGGCCTTGAGCTGACCCTCCAGGACGTTCACCTTGGATGAGAAATTGGTCACCCGCTCCGATACGGAGGAGTACTCCTTTCTCAGCACGGCCAGCCTCTCCTCATGCTCCAGCAATTTCTGTTTATAATTCTGGGCGTCCTCCTCAGCCTTCCTCAGAGCTTTTTTTTCGGACTTAATCTTCTTGTCCGCGTCCAAGTTGATCAATCTGGCTGTCTTCTCAGCATACTGCTCATGATTCTCAATCTGGTCCTTGTGCTTGAGCATCTCATTATGCATATCGAAGCGGTAGTTCCTACTCTCGGCACAGCGGATGAAGAGCTGCCGAAGACAAAATAGAGTTAAAAAATATATATATAATAAATAAAAGAGAACCAGGAATAAGTGTCTCACATCAAGGACGAGGGACTGAATGGACCCAAAGAACCCCAAGTCAATCCCGGGGAGTGACCTCACATACTCCTCAGGAATGCCCGCATACACGTCCGAAAGGATCTTATCCTTCGCCTCTGAGCTAAAACCGTCAGAAGGGGGGATGCTCGCCACCTCGGCACGCCGCATCCGCTTGAACATCTCAACTGAACCAAACGTCAAGTTATCAAACATCATGCAAATACCGACTTGACACAACAGATTAAAAGTATAGAAACACTAACCAATTGGCGAAGCTGCAGGAGGCATGGAGGCATTATCAGTAGAAGGAGCTTCAGCTTCCTTGCCTTTACCCTTGTCCTCCTTGGACAAGGTGGTGGCGTCAGCAGCCTCAGCCTGTTCAGCTGCTACTTCGTCAACAGCCGCTCCGGCAGCGGAATCCCCTTCGGTGTCCACCTGGGGAGAGACTTCCTTATGCTCAGGTGGAGGAATGGACGCCTGGTTAAGAAGAACCTCTCCCCCAGCTAGGGGAGCAGACGGTTTTGATACCGACGGCTTTGCTGCAGCATCGGCCGTACCCATCTTCTTAAAGAAGGGCCGTTTTGGCTTAGGAGCCTCCGTCGAAGATGCAGGACGCTCTTTCGTAGCTGACGAAGTGGGCTCCTAAAAAATGTAAGAAGTCAACAACCAAATCGAAATCAGAAAAGAATACAGAGGCATAGTAAAAGCACAAAAAAAAAAAAATACCTTGGCGACGTCACCAGAGGCACCCTCGCCGGACTTCTTGGAGGAGTCCTTTTTCTTGGCCTCCACGGCCTTGAGAATGTCCTCAGTGTATACCTCGGATAGCCAAGCGGGTAAGTCCACTACGCCCTTGTCTTCGGAGGATAGACGATCCATGGCAGAATTTACAAAGCCAAGGGTTAGTAGAAGACAAAGAAAAGCGATGTTGAGTGAAAGTCTATGGAAAACTACCTCTACTCAAATAGGAACAAAGACCAACGGCCGAAAGAAAGACTATATTGGTGAACTGGCCTACATGAGGAAGCCAAGCATTAGGCACCCAGGCATGGCTCTTTGACGACAGCCGATACATCTCGGCCTGGAACAAGGGCTTTACTAGTCCCCATTCCCTTGACGAAAGGCGAGGGAAGGCGTCATCTCTAGATAAATAGTTGAGCCGATGGTTCCACCTAGAAAGACGCCTTGAAAGAGAGAGGTCTTCCATTCGAACAATTGACCACTTCTTCCTCCACCAAACCCAACTAGAAGTCTTACCCACCACCGTCTTATATCCCCGACGGATGTAAAGGGTGAACCATCCCTGGGAAGAACGAGAGGAAGGGGCAATAACTACAAGACGAAGGAAAGCAGGAAAGGAAGGGGTGATGCCGCTCAAAGCGCATTTGGCAATAAATCCAAAAACGTTTGCCCAAGAGTTAGGCGTCAATTTAGCAAGGCCAATATCATACCCCTCCAAGACGTCCATCACAAAGGGATACAAAGGAAATCTAAGACCCAATCTAAAGGCAGCAGTATAGACAGCTACCTCTCCCTGAGAGATTTGGTCCACGGAATCATGGGGTCGAAGGCTCCTAAGACTAAAACCTGGGGGCAGAAGTAGAAAACGCTCAAAGTCACGTCCTTGCTCCCTCACGTACCTCAGCCATTTCATGCTGGGAAAGATGTCGGAAGGAAACAAATTGACATCCTCCTTCCCTCGGACCGTAGGAGGAAGGTTCTTTGCAAACTCCTCGTCCGAAGAGCTAGAGGAGTCATCTTCAAAATCCTCGCGTGGAACACGGGGACGGCAAGCCACATTCTTCCTTCTTCTAGGAGAATGTGTCGTTCTTATGGCCCGTCTCTTGTATTACGAGAGGAACGGACTCCACTCCTACTTCCTTGGGACGGGTTCGATAGAGGAACCCTATCGTCCCCCTCTCGCGGTGCAGCCCATGCACGCACGTTGGCTGTTTGTCTAATTCGAGCCATGCCGTCCTGCATAAGGAACAGGACGTCTGACTTTAGCAAAAGAAAGAAAGAGATGGGCGTCATAACCCCCAGGACGCCTCCACAGGACACTATAAACTATAAAAAAGAGGGGGTCCATAAGCATGCAGAAAACAAGAGTTTTGATAGAGAACTTACCAGAAAATGATCAAACTGATGAGAAGTCTTGACAAATCTTCTAAATCCTCAAGAACACTGAACAAAGAATCCAAGAACACTCAAACGCAAACGAAATTCGCTTTCTCTCTATAGGAAAATTGCTCTGAGATAACAAAAGAAAAATGAAAGAAGTTCTGAAGGTTTTAAAGGAAAAACTGAGCTCTGAAAAGCTCTCACACGTGGCACGTTCTCAGGACAAGCAGCCTACCCCACATGGGCGAGGGGCATCCTCCTTGAGGGGCAAATGATGTGGCCTAAAACAAACGCCGCCTAAGCTAAACCATAATGGCCCATTAAAGGACCTTCCAGAAGGCCTTTAGGCCCCCTTACTCTGAAGGGACCCAACTTCACTGATTACAAAAAGCCCAACGCACTTAATAAGCTCGCGAGACTCAACTCCAACCCACAGTAATTACGCAAGACACGTGTCATGATCTCAAGAAACTGTCCAATTAAAGCAGTATCAGCTCTCAAAAAAACCCTAACCCTATAAATAGGGCTCAGATCCCAAGGAAAAGGGGCAATCAATTCATTCCCACCAACAAAAACGATCATTGCTCTGCCTTCTTTCTACAAATTATTTCTCTCTCTAGCTTATACTTACTTAAGCATCGGAGGGAATATTCCTACAGGAATATTCTTGTTTTGCAGGTTGCCAGAAGTTCGTGCCAGGTCATACTTGATACCTCCGAGGAACGCGTGCCACGTCAGCACCGTAAAAGATCCCACAACAATTTCTAAAAATGTTATGAGTAGATTATAGAAATATATTAATTTTTATTAGTAACAGCGGGTTTCAAAAATTGTTTGTTGGTAAAAGTCTCTACCAATGGGCAAAAATGTGTTGGTAAAATTTTTCTTAATGGTACCCCATATATGTTGGTGAAAGCAACACCGATATTTGATTATCCGTTGGTATAAGTGATGTGGGCTTAATAGTTGCCACCTTAAGGCCCAAGGAGGTCATGATGACTAGGCAAACGAATCCATGGCTCGAGCCCAAGAAGCAGGCCTGGACCTGGGTATTCAGGGAAACCAAAGGAACAACCTTTAGTTAAAGAAGCCCACAACTTCCGGCCCAACTTTGGCCTTTTAGCAAGGGGACACGTGGCCCTTATCCAACGGAGCACGCCTCCCATAGATGGGGATGAGGGATCATCTCCCCTTAAACCCTAGCACTATAAGTAGGGCTCAGATCCCAAGGAAAGGGGACAATTAATTCATTCCCACCAACCAAGAACTATCTTTGCTCTGCCCTCTCTCTACAAATTATTTCTCTCTCTAGCATATACTTACTTAAGCATCGGAGGGAATATTCCTACGGGAATATTCTTGTTTTGCAGGTTGCCAGAAGTTCGTGCCAGGTCATACTTGATACCTCCGAGGAACGCGTGACACGTCATCATCGTAAAAGATCTCACAACATTTGGCGCCGTCTGTGGGGAGGTACAATGTCATGGCTGAACTTCAATCTGAGCGCGGAAAACCCTAGGACAAAATGGGACTCCCTGTCAGGGGAGGGACGTTTAAAAATAAGTCCAACTATCATTGTGACGCGGCAGCTAGCCGGCCTGCCTCCGCAAGGTCCGTGCAGCACTTGTTGAATGATCCCCATCAAGATATCGCAGGTGAATGGCAAGAAGGGTTTCAACACGTCCTTCAAAAAGAAATCACTAGGTCCCTCCACGAAGCCAACCCTGAGCATGATAATGGCAGGATGCTGGAACCTTTATCAGAAGATCTCGACTCACCCATGAAAGGACGCACCCTGGAGAAGGAGGGTCGGCATGTAAAAGAGGAACGTCCAGGAAGACGGACGAGACAAGCTTCACAGAAGAATGATGAAACTCAGGGTCATCACTCTCTCAAGATTCCTAGAAGGCAGCATGAGAGCGTCACCTTGAGAAAGAATGGTCGTAGCACTGAGGTGAAAAGAAGGCGAAGGAGGTCGTCAACTAGAGAGGCTCCTTTATGTTCAACACGGCTCTTGAAAACATTCTCTTGGCTGAGGGACCGAGTCTGGGAATAGAACCGTCCACCCGACGACTGGCCACCTCCAGTCAACAGGCCCCGTTCTGTGCTTTTCACAAACATGAAGGACACGACACCCAAAACTGTCGGATGTTGAGGAAGATATTAAGTGATCATGCGGCTGAAGGACGCCTCCGCCAGTACATTCATTTAAAAGACGCAGACAAAGAAACAAGTCTCCCCACCAAGAAGTATTTAGACAAAGGAGTTATGGTAATATCAGGGGGGATAGCTGCAGGAGAACCATGTAAGGAAGGACGGCAAGCAGGTCCATCTTATCTTCGCCCCGCACAGATGAATCTACCCTCTGTAGAAATTTCCAAAGACGATTACAGAAGGGCGGCAGCACCATATGACGATGACCCTCTGGTTCTAGAGATTAAGGTGGCCAATCTCAGAGTGAAGAGAGTATTGGTGGACACGGGGAGCTCGTCCGACATAATAAGTCTGCACTGTCTGCAGAAATTGAAGCACGATCCTGAAGCCATAGAAAAAGTATGTGGGCCCTTGGTAGGATTCGGGGGAAGCATCGTTCGTCCAATTGGCTCCATCTTACTCCCGGCCTCCATTGGAGTTCCCCCGGTGACCAAAGAAGGCGTCATTCGGTTTATAATTGTAGCAAACCTCACTGCATTCAATATCATACTTGGCCGTCCAACACTCAACGACCTAAAAGCTGTGATCGTTCCTCATTTACTACTGGTCAAGTTCGTAGGAAGTAATGGACGCGTTGGGTCCCTCTATGGAAACCAACAGCTGGCCAGGGATTGTTACTTATCGACATTAGAGCCACCGGCCCGGGGAGCCTCTCCGAAGGGAAACGAGCAAGCTAAACCTCTGACAAACCGTCGTAAAACCCGAGAGACACCAACAGAGCACAATGCAGAAAGACGACCTGAGCCAGTGGGAGCACACTATGCTATAATTCTGGACTTAGCGGATCCGTCTCGAACGGTCCCCATTGGGATTCCCCCTGACGACCCCATGTCGACAGCATTAGTGCAACTGCTCCGAGAATACAAAGAAATATTTGCCTTCACGGTAGAGGAGATGCCAGGCATTGATCCGGCGGTAGCCGTGCACAAGCTAAATGTGGATAGCGCTATAAAGCCCATACGCTAGAAGAAAAGGAAACATGGAGAAGCAAGAAATTTGGTCGCTGCTGCTGAGGTTAAAAAGCTAATGGACGCAGGCTTCATACGTCCATGACAATACCCAGACTGGGTAGCTAATGTAGTACTGGTACCCAAGCCCAATGGGACATGGAGGATGTGTGTCGATTACACCGATCTCAACAGAGCCTGCCCCAAGGAAAGTTTCCCACTGCCGAAGATAGATCGACTCGTCGACTCAACGGCGGGGCATGCCATGATGAGCTTCATGGACGCCTACTCCGGATTTCACCAGATCCCTTTGTGGCCCGAAGATCAAGAGAAGACGTCATTTGTCACGGAACAAGGATTGTACTGCTACAAAGTAATGCCGTTCGGTTTAAAAAATGACCCAGCCACCTTCCAACGGTTGGTGAACACGGTTTTTGCAAAGCAATTGGGGAGGAGTATAGAAGCCTATATCGATGATATGATTGTAAAAAGCAAGCAAAAGATGGATCACCTCGACGATTTGCGGGAAACCTTTGAGACCCTCATGACATACCAAATGAGACTCAATCCAAAGAAGTGCATATTCGGGGTATCCTCTGGAGAGTTCCTTGGCTTCTTGATTGATGAAAGGGGCATTGAGGCAAATCCGGACAAGGTACAGGCCGTCATTAATATGACGTCGCCAAGGACGGTCAAAGATGTGCAACGCCTAACTGGATGTCTTGCCGCCTTAGGACGATTTTTATCTAGAGCAGGAGACAAGTGCCATTACTTTTTCAATACCATCAGAAAGGGGACCCAGTTTGAATGGACGCCACAGGCAGATTTCGCCTTCCTCCGTTTAAAAGAACATCTACACACTCTGCCGCGGCTGGTCAGCCCCCTCTTAGGAGAAGTTCTATATCTGTACCTTGCCATCTCAGAGTACGCACTAAGTGCCGTCTTGCTCCCCTAAAGGGATGGGGCGCAACTACCTGTCTACTTTGTCAGCCACATGTTGCAGAATGCCGAACTCAATTATCCAACTGTTGAAAAATTCGGCTTCGCTCTGTTCTTGGCTAGTAAGAAGCTTCGTCCATACTTCCTGGCTCATCGGCAGAGAGTGTACACAGATCAACCTCTAAAGAGACCATTTACCAATCTGGAAGCGTCCGGAAGAATATTCAACCGGGCAATTGAGCTTAATGCATTTGATATTTCGTATGAGCCGCGGAAGGCAATAAAGGGACAGGCATTTGCTGACTTCATTGCGGAACTGACCAAGCCACCCTATTTGAAGAATGAAAAAACCCAGTGGATAGTTCACGTGGACGGCTCTGCCACCCAAAATGGGTCGGGAGCCGACATTATCTGCGAATCATCAGAAGGGGATGTCTATGAATATGCAATGCGTTTAAACTTTCAGGCGTCAAACAACGAAGCTGAATACGAAGCCTTGATATGCGGAATTCAGATGAGCAAAGCAGCAGGGGCAGCAGACGTCCTGGTTTTATCTGACTCACAGTTAATCGTCAGTCAAGTAAAAGGAGAATATGAGGCCAAGGATGACGCCATGATAAAATATCTGGAAAAGGTCCGCCAGGAAGTTCAGCAGCTGTCTAACTTTGAGACACAACACATACCCCGATCTGAAAACAACAAAGCAGACGCTCTATCCAAACTAGCAAGCTCAGCGTCTTGCGATACACCACGTCATGTGTTTTGAGAAGTAAAACAGCTCAAAAGCATTGACGCCTCGAGGACAGACATCCTAGACCGAACAGCCACCTGGATGGATGATATTGTTAATTTCAAAATGAATGGAGTACTCCCTGATGATCCCAAGGCAAAAAGATTACAAAGGAAAAGTACCTGGTTCGAGGTATGGAATGGGACTCTATACAAAAAAGCTTTCTCGCGGCCTCTTCTTCGCTGCGTAACCCCCGAGAAGGGGCATGAAGTACTGGAAGATCTTCATCGGGGATTATGCAGCTCTCACATAGGAGGGAGGGCCCTGGCAGAAAAAGCCCTAAGAACTGGATACTATTGGCCCACTCTCAAAGAAGACGCTCTTGACTTGGTTAAGCGTTGTGATAAATGTCAACGATTTGCTCATCTAATTCGACGGCCAGCACAGAGACTGACACCAATCACCAGCCCTATACCATTTGCCAAATGGGGGATGGAGTTATTAGGTCCCTATACGACGGCACCAGGTGGATTGCGTTATGTGATAGTTGCCGTTGACTATTTCACCAAATGGGTAGAAGCTGAAGCTTTGAAAAACACTAAGGCTCAAGATGTGAGAGCATTCATCTGGAAAAACATCATCACAAGATTTGGCGTGCCTCAGTCTATTGTCTTTGACAACGGGCCGCAATTCAAGACGCCCAAATTGGAAGATTGGCTGGCTGACCATGGTATCACAACATGTTTTGCATCAGTGGGACGCCCCCAAGCTAACGGACAAGTAGAAGCATTCAACAAAATCATCTCTGAAGGAATCAAAAAGAAGCTTGATGAGGCGAAAGGCTTATGGGCCGACGAGTTATCCAATGTTTTATGGTCTATACGGACCACGACAAAAAACTCCACAGGAGAAACACCATTCTTGTTAGCTTATGGAGCTGAAGCCGTCCAACCCATTGAAATGTGTGAACCAACTCTGCGCGTCATGTTATTTAATGAAGACACCAATTGGGAAATGATGAAGGCGGCCCTGGATTTGTTGCCAGAAACAAGAGGAAACGCGGCTCTGCGACAGCAACTATACAAACTCCGAATGACAAGGGAGTACAACAAAAGGGTTTCTAGAAGAATATTAAAAGTCAAAGATTTTGTGCTTAGAAAGATGGAAGCCGTCGGACGCGCCAATGAACAAGGGAAACTCACTCCTACTTGGGAAGGTCCATATGAGATTTACGAGGAGGTTCGAGACGGAACATACCGGATCCAAGACATGCAGGGGCGTCCGATTTTGCGTACATGGAATGCGGATAACCTCAAGAAGTACTTTGTCTAGATTAACATTTATGTTATCCTGATTAAATGTTTTGTAAAGACGTCCAAAACATAGACGCACCATGTAGCATGCTTTAACATTAAATGAAAAATTCCCTGCAAGCCGGCCTTGCTGGGAAACCTTTATGACAAATATGTTACCAAATCTCTTGGAGAAGTGCAAACTAACATTCTCTCAAGAATTAAAGACTAGTCGTCTAAAGGCCTAAGAAGTGGCCCAGATTAGCACCCTCACTAGGCTGATCACCTAGAACACAGGGGTCACACATTTCTCAAATAGCTATATAAAGTAGCTAAAGACCTCGGAAAAAAGACCAAGGCAAGCATTTGACGTCTCAATTTGGTCAGCTATAATCATAGAATCAATCACAAATAAACAGAGATGACAAAAGCTAAAGAGCAAAAAACGTTCAAAAGACGCCTAGTCATTCCAAAAAATTAGTCATAATTACAAAATTATTCACATGGTGCCACTAAGCAAAGCGTCACAAAAACAAGCCCAAAATAAATACAAGGCAAAATAAATACACGGCGCCTAGAAGCGCTTATTCATCGTCATCGCTGGGAACAAACTCGGGAGGAGTGCGTCCTTCCTTCTGAGCCTTCTCCACCTCAATTTGATAGGTGAGGAACTTCTCAAACCAGCTGAAGGGGCGTTCACTGGCAAATTCGGCATTCCATGCAAGCTCCATGCCCCTTCGAGTTGATTTCTCACCTAGCATGACCGACTGGTCGAGAACACTCTTTGACGAGGCAACCTCCTTGCGAGCCGCCTCCAACTGTGCCTCCAACTCCTTAAACTGAGTCTCAAGACGAGAAAACTCAACTTCCTTCTCTTTAATCTTCTCAGAAAGGTTCTCCATTTGAGAGAAGTTCTGATCGATTTGTAAAAGGCGGCACGCGTTCTCAGCATGTTGGGAGGTCAGGGACTTGGTCACAGCGTCAATCTCCTCCTGCCTGTCAAAACGAAGTTTCTCCAGCTCAGCAAAATGCTGATCGCCGCACTGACTGGCCAGAAGACGGTGTCGAGCCTCTTCATGCACCAAAGCAGTGCGCCACTTCTTTAGCGAGTCCAGCAGGATAAACATCTGCACAAAACAGCAAGAGTATAAAACAAAAGAAAAATGAGAATATATAAATAATGAAGGCATAATGAAACTCACATCCAGTGCCGAGGATTGCATGGCGGCAAGCTGATTCTCGGCCGCCTCAGGAAGGGTCTCAGCATACTTGGGAGGAATGGCATTGCGCATCCAAGTCATTATCCTCCTCTGGTCATGAGAGTTGAACCCGCCTGAAGAAGGGATCTGATCCAATTCAGCATCAATGTCTTTCTGAGGGTCGGGTATTTCTATGGGAAAAACAACGGCCTTAGAATCTCTGGGAGAGACTATAGAACTGCTAGACGAGGAACGGCAGGTGGTTACGATGTTGGAGTAAAACCTACCCCCAGAATTCCTAGCCCTTTCCGCCGCCTTCAGAGGAATATTCCGGCGGACGGCTTCAGCAATTCCCTCAAGAGGATCAAGCGCCGCTCCAGCTTTCCGAGAGCTAGGAGAAGCGGATGCAGTCTGAGGGACAGCAAACACCTTGGATGCCTTCGAAGCCGTTGACTTGAAGACGGGTTTCCCTGTGCCGCCAGCCCTGCGATTGGAAGAAGGTGTCGCGTCCGTGACCTCCTTCCTCAAACTCTGAAGAAACAAAAACACATAAGTTGCAAACATCAATGGAAATCACATACTTAGGAAGGCTTGAACAATACCTTCTCCTCAGCAAGAAAAGGATGAACCATCTGCTCTGGGACGGCTTGCTCAGCCGCCTTCTGACGCTGCCAAGCCTCAAAGGTGCTGGCGTCAAGTACCTTTGCCAGCCAGGATGGCATATCCACCCGGCCTTTGGATGCATCATCCAGCTTCTCCATGGCCTCGTCAGAAAATCAAATAAAGACATTAGTAGAGTAAAGTTTTGATAAAACAGTGAGAGATCTGAAGTATAGATACATTACCTCTCGGCATATACGGACACGAGCCCACAGCCGAGAGGAAAACGGGATCGGCCAGTTGATCCAAATGAGGCAACCACCCCTCGGGTATGTAAGCCGTCTTGTCCTTAACTATGAGCGGCTTGGCCTTGAACAAAGACGAGACCCGTTTCCAGAGAGCGGCGGAGATCAGAGGAAAAGAGCCGCTCTTTCCAACAAAATTGGGCTTAACAGTCCAACGTCTCATCCGCTCGCACATCTCCAAGTTGGTGGTTTTGATAACCACCCACTTCTTTCTCCAGTGATGCCACTTGGACGCCTTGCCCATTACCGTCCGATAAGCTCCCTTGTAAGTAAGAATCAGCCAACCCGCGGCAGCTTTGGAAACTTGAGACATGGAGGCGATCCTTTGGAATACTGGGAAGGAGGGAGTAATACCCTCAAGCTCACAACGGGCAATATAACCAAACACGCCAACCCAAGAGTTGGGAGACATTTGGTTCAGACCAATGTTGAAGCCGTCCAACAACTCCACCACAAAAGGGTGAGGAGGGAATCTCATGCCGAGCTTCAGAAAGGAGCTGTACGCGGCAAACTCCCCTTCCACCAGTCCAAAGCTGGTGCAGTCCATGCCAGCCGGCATGCGGAACTTATACTCGGAACCCAGATTCAGAGACCTCCCATAATCCCTACCCTTGACGGCGAGGAAAGTCAGCCACGACTGAAGTGGGAAAATCTCGCTGGGGTGGAGGTAACCCTCCTCTCCACCTGACGTGCCCGCCGGCGCGACATCGACGCACTCGTTTGAGGGGACGTCCTCCTCCATGGGAGAAGAAGAATCCCCTTCGAATTCTGGATCATCTTCTATTTGCACCATGATACCCTGCACAGGCTGAAGACTTGGCTCAAGACGAGGGGCATTACTTGAAAAGGGAAGACGTCAAAAGGGCAGGTTGCCGCCCTTAGTTTTGACGTAGCCCTCACACCGATTAGAAAAGAGAATTGGGAAGGATCAAAATCAACAAACAAATTTTTCCAAAGCAGGCATTACCTGATAGATCGAAGAGAGTTTTTGAAGAAACTTGATGAAGAACTGCAAGAACAGGACTTTGAAGATTGTGGCGGCGCTACAGTGGCTCCTGGTGGATGTTAGACGCCGGAAATCGCCTTCTCCTATGGCTCTCAAATGATCACTAGAAATGACGCGGAAAATCACTCGAAATGGTCACTTATTTATAGAGGGGTAAGAAATGATTACCACTGCCACGCGTCGTCACCTCATTGAACACTCCAAGAGCAGTGAAAACTAGCGTCCGTTTTCACCCCTCATGAGGGGCAAATGATGTGGGATTAATAGTTGCCACCTTAAGGCCCAAGGAGGTCATGATGACTAGGCAAACGAATCCATGGCTCGAGCCCAAGAAGCAGGCCTGGACCTGGGTATTCAGGGAAACCAAAGGAACATCCTTTAGTTAATGATACGAGTTTAAAAACTCGTTGTATAAACAAGGATAGTTGATTAACAAGCTAGACCTTTAACTCGTTGATCGTGAATGCAAGACAAGACCTATTGACTCACAATCAGTTCTTTGAATAGGAAACGCGTCCAAAACAAAGAAAAAGGCTGCATTATAAACTATAATTCGAAATGTAACAAACAAGTGTTTTAATCATCCAGTTGGTTATTTATTCCAATCAAGAAGCTGACTATAAATAGCAAAAAACCAACAGCTACAAGAGCTTTGAACGGCTAATTAAGAGCCATTT
The DNA here is from genome assembly GCF_020520425.1 of Spinacia oleracea. NCBI lineage: Eukaryota > Viridiplantae > Streptophyta > Magnoliopsida > Caryophyllales > Amaranthaceae > Spinacia > Spinacia oleracea. Next base: position 17,964,895 of record NC_079492.1, on the reverse strand, counting down.
AAGAGCCTTTAAAACTGGCAGTTACAAGCTCTAAAGCCTCCTAATTCAGTCACTAAATTGGAGGTTACAAAGGCTTAAAACTCTCCTTACAAACAGCAATAATCAAAGCTAAGTAATGACTGAATTTAAATTGGGGATTTAAACAAATATCCCTTTATTAAACCGACTTTAACCAAAGCAATTAAAAATAATAAGTGCGTACAATCTGTTTAAACAAGCGGACCAATGTGATTAAACGGACCAGTTTGATTAATGTACCACCTTGATAATAAGGACCATATAACGAGCTCACTCAATCCAAGTCACCATGCACACAAAATGAGCCATTGAACCCAAATCAGTTTTGGTTCCAATTGCTAGCATAAGACTATCACTTTCATCCATAACCGTATCATCCCCTCCCCCTTTAAAAGGAATTGACCTCAATTCAGCAAGGCCATCATCATCAAGATAAGGTGAAAGATCACCTACATTGAAAGTAGCATGGACACCATAGTCTCCCGGAAGCTCAATCTTGTAAGCATTATCATTCACACGTGCAACCACCTTGTAAGGACCTTCAGCCCTAGGCATAAGCTTGTTCTTGCGTTTGCTTGGAAAACACTCTTTCCTTAAATGAACCCAAACCAAATCACCTTCTTCAAACAACCTCGGTTTGCGATTCTTATTTGATTTCTGTTTATAAGAGGCATTAATAGCTTCAATTCGCTCACGAACTTGTTGGTGCAGTTTCATCATAGACTTTAACTTAGCATCGGCATCCTTGTGAACCAACTCATCTTTTGGTAATGGAATTAAATCAAAGGGCAAGTATGGATTAATCATATAGACTACCTCAAATGGAGAATGACCAGTAGCATAAGTAGGAGACCGATTATAAGCAAATTCAGCGTGAGCAAGCTTGACATCCCAATCCTTTTGCGTTTTACTTACCAACCCTCTCAATAGCGTTCCCAAGGTTCGATTTGTCACCTCTGTTTGCCCATCAGTTTGAGGGTGATGTGAAGTGCTAAACAACAACTTGGTTCCCACCTTTCTCCACAATGTATTCCAAAAGTAACTCAAGAACTTGGAATCTCGATCAGAAACAATAGTCTTTGGAATTCCATGCGAACGAACAATCTCCTTATAATACAAATCAGCCACATTACAAGCATCATCCGTTTTGTGACAAGCAACGAAGTGAGCCATTTTTGAAAATCTATCCACCAAGACCATAATAGCATCCTTACCTCTTTGAGTACGAGGCAAAGCCACTATAAAATCCATGGATACATCTTCCCAAGGGCGAACTGGAACCGGCAAAGGTGAGTATCATCAAAATCCATATTTCAGCTTGTAAGAATTAAGAACAGCAGCTCTTTTTTTTTTCTTTTTTTTTTTTTTTTTGGGCGGATCACACGAACAGCAGCTCTGATACCACTAATGATACGAGTTTAAAACCTCGTTGTATAAACAAGGATAGTTGATTAACAAGCTAGACCTTTAACTCGTTGATCGTGAATGCAAGACAAGACCTATTGACTCACAATCAGTTCTTTGAATAGGAAACGCGTCCAAAACAAAGAAAAAGGCTGAATTATAAACTATAATTCGAAATGTAACAAACAAGTGTAGCAAGCAAAGTGTACCTTCGTGATAATGCATCAGCCACCACATTGCTTTTACCATCTTTGTATTTCGAAGAAAAATGAAAGGATTGCAAGAACTCAACCTATTTAGCATGCCTTGGGCTCAATTTTTGTTGCCCATTAATATACTTCAAAGATTCATGATCAGAATGCAAAACAAAGTGGCTAGAACGCAAATAATGACTCCAATGATCCAAAGCTCTAACAATGGCATAGAACGCTTTATCATAAGTGCAATAATTCAAACGAGCACCCCCTAACTTTTCCGAAAAATAAGCTATGGGACGCTTACCTTGGATCAAAACAGCACCAATCCCCACTCCACTAGCATCACACTCGACCTCAAAAGGTTGAGATGAAGGAAATAATGCCCTTGGTCCAAGTATGCATTCTATGTTAAGTCTAATAAGTGCGGTTCATTATTAATTAACAAGTTAATAATTCAGTGAGATCAAGTGAGCTGAATGCCTAGCTAGAGGCCGCTTCAGTTCAAGTGGAATTAATGATATTAATCCACAGCTTACTCTTGACTAAACCCGTAGGGTCACACAAATAGTACGTAAATGGATCAAGTATTTAATGGCATTAAATACTCCATCTATGGATATTCGGAATCGACGGATCTTGGTTTCAGTGGGAGCTGAGATCGTCACAGGCAAGAAATGAATACTCCGGAAACGATGATATTGCTGGAAACTGAAATATGGATCGTATCGGAAATATAAATATTATCCAAGTCGTAGATGTTGCCGGAAACGGAAACATGGTACGTATCGGAAAATATTATCGGAAATGGAAATATTGCCGGAATCGGAAATATTGCCGGAAACGGAAATATTGTCAGAATCGGAAATATTATCGGAATCGGAAAATAATTCCGGAAACGGAAATATTAAATATTTGTTCGAAACGGAAATTAATTCCGGAATCGGAAATATTAAATGTTGTTTCGTATCGGAAATGAATTCCGGAATCGGGAATTTAATTGGAAGCGTATCGTACGAATTAGCATCGGACGAGGCCCGCTAGACGAAGGCCCAGCACGAAGCCAGGCCATCGCCCAGCGAGCCGCACGCAGCAACGCACGCCTCGACCAGGCCCAGCGCAAGGTCAGGCCCAGCCAAGGGCGCGCGCGCGCAGCACCGCACATGGGCTGTGCGCTTGTCGTGGGCCGCAAGGCCTGCGCGGGTGCACGGCTTGTACGATGCGTGTGCGGGAAATCCTAATCCTATTAAGATTCGTGCGAAGATTAAAATCCTAAACCTATTAGATTTGCTTTGTTATTTAGAGTCCTAATAAAGTTCTAATTAACAAATCCACATCCTAGTAGGATTACAATTCCCTTTCCATACCTCTATAAATAAGGGCCTAGGGTCGTTATTTGCATAGAGATTATTCAAGTATTCAAAAGTGATTTTTGAGAGCAAAAATTCAGTCATACAATTGCCTATAAAGTGCCGAAAATTCTAAGTACCTTAAGGGCGATCCTAGTTGGTCAAGCTTAAGGCGGATCCGGACGTGCTGTGGACTATCTACGGAGGGACGACACTTGGAGTCCCAAAGACTTGTTCTTGTTCGGTTCGGGCGCAGCTAGGGAAGGCACGCAACAAAGAGTATGCATCTAAACAATGCTAAAATGATTATGTGTAAATAATATGCTTTCCTGTCTTTATGGTTTTTCCGCATGATTTATGAATTGTCATATGTATCATAACCTAACAGTGGTATCACGAGCCTCTTATTATTTTCATAATCTAAATTGCATGAACATGGTTAAATATTACAAATTTGCAAGAATTAAAAAGGGTGATTAATTTTCGTAATTGTTAATTAATTGCAAATTGCGTTTATTTAATTATACGTACGCAGTTTTTTGGCAGTTTCTTCGTTACTCATCCAAATCGAGTGATTTTTGTGTCAATTCCGCATGTAAAAGGCATTCTAAAATTTTGACAAAAAGAGTGTTTTTCGGCCGAACCCATAATTCTCAAATTCGAAGCCTAACTATGACTTTTCGGAGGTTTTAGTTTTTCGAATGCAAAATTTCGTAAATTTAAGATGTTAAATTAAATATTTGCGATTCTTGTTGATAAATCTTGAATTTTTGATTGACCTACTGTATATGATTAACAGGTTTGAATGCCTAGCCTTGTTAATTATGCAATCTAATTTGTAATTATGATTAATTTGATGAAAATTGGAATAATTTAGAATTAATTTGATTTTCATAATTAGTTATAGTTTAATTAGATACCTATGATTAAAAACCACCATAAAAATTGTAAATTTATGTTAAATTTTAAATTTTTGTGACCTAGACTTGAATCCATGTTAATCGGAAATCAATTGAATAATAAATTTTCGATTTTTCGCCCTAAAATTATGAAATTAATATTATTTATTAATTTGTCATTAATTTTGAATATAAATTTTAAAATTTTATGCGATTCGCTCATATAACTTGCACGCACAAAGCAATGGACGCTACGTGTTACCCTTAAGGGGTGTTGTATAGTGCGGGCATGTGACGACGAGCAAGGGAGCTCGTCGCCCATGCGGTACGAATGCAATGAGCAAGGCCATGGCGCACGAAGCACAAGGCAGCAGCCCTGCCTTGTGTCGTGGGCTGTGTGCAATGGGCGAGGGCGAGAGCAAGGCACGAGCAGTCGCGTGTGGGCAGCAAGCGAGCTGCGCCACAGCGTGGACAGCCTCGCGCAAGCGCGGGGAGCCTCGCGCGCAGCGAGCGCAAGCTCGCGTGCCACGAGTGCTGCGCCAAGCATCGATCGCTCGCGCGCAGCGAGCGCTGTTATGCGTGCGACGAGCGCTGCGCCCAGCGATGGCGTGCGAGTGCTTGTTGTGCGTGCGACGAGCGCTGCGCCCAGCGATGGCGTTCGAGTGCTTGTTGCGACGTGCGACGTGTACTGCGCCCAGCGATGGGCTGCGGCAGCATGCTCGTGCGTCTAGCGCTGGCGCGCGCAGCGAGCACCAGCTCGCGTGATGCCTTGCGATGGTGAGCAGCAGCGATGCGACGCAGCGCATGGGCTGCGCGCACATGGCCAGCGATGGCTGTCTGCGTGTGGCCCATGGGCGTGCGATGCGTGGGATTGTTGCGTTGCGATTAGATCGTTTTGAAATTTTTAATTTGAAATTTTCAGTTTACGTAATTTTAATTAATTTTAAAATTGATAATTTCTTGGATTTTAATTTTGAATATTGTAATTATAATAAATTTTATTTATTCTAATTATTTTACTAAAATTAAAATCATGAATTAATTGAAATACGACCGAAATTAAATTAAACCTTTTGGATTCAATTATAAATTTATATGAGCTTTAAATTTTAATTAAATTTGTATGTTTCCGGTTAGACTAGAAATACATTTTTATGTTTAAAATTAGTAAAGCATATGAATTTATTGGTTTAAGTGGGAGCCCCTTTTAGTCATAAACTCTTGATTAGGTCTAGAAATCCTTAAGGTTAAAACAACTTGATTAGAATTAATAAGGACTGAATAATTTGTAGATTATGGGTGCCCTTGATTAATTGCTGCAAATGTTTATGTGATGCATAATGTGTTTTACTAACCAGCTATGTGGGCCATTCATGATAATGAATGGGTGAATGGTATATATTGTATATGTACGGTTTTGCAGGTTATGAAGTGACTAGTATGGCCCAAATAGGATAGAAAATATGGTCTGCGTACCATTAATTTGAATGTAATTGGTCTAAAGTACCAAAGTTGTTTTTCAATTCAAATATGGTCTGCGTACCATCAAATAGTTGTAATTAGTTTTAATTATAGCTTATCCTATTTGAAGAAAATGGTGCCTCCCACGGAGATTTTCGAGACGGACTTTGAAGTTGAAGCTTCAAGATGAAGTCGGGCCATACTGGATCACATTTATCTTATGCATGCTTTAAGTTATTTATTGCTTTAAATATGTCTTAATTATGCATGAGATTGCGGCTTCATTATGTTGCATGATTAAGGATTTTAGTTCACTTAAAATCTAACCAACATAGTAAGAGCCTTAAGTTCCAAACTTAAAAAATTGAGTTAAAAGGTGCCATGCCAAAATATACACTTGCTTGGATATCCTTTACATCAATCTAGTAATAGTTTTCGCTCAGCGAGGTGTTACTTATTGGTCCTAAAGGGGCAAGGTACACAAATAATTGTGAGTACATGTTAGTTTTGGTGAAACTCAACGATATAAGTAAGGAGTCCTTTTATGTCGTGGCAAAATCGATAGGTTTACCTAATAAGTTCTTGGACGTACCTATCAACCAAGAATAGTTTATAGACTATTAGCAAAAGGCTTTTGCTTACCTAAAATGTTTTAGAATTGAGTCGACAAACTGTGCTTAAATATTCAATGGTTTTAGGGTCTTGGAATCATTTTATTCACACCTGCCGGAACACATAATTCGAATAAAATGCCAATGACTTGTTTCAATTGCATGATTGCTTTCATTTTCAAGTTATTACTCATGATAAATGTTTAGACTTTGCATGCTTCAATGTATGTTTTAATTATTGTTTATAATTAAATATCTTGCACTGCAATAAATCCGTTTAGAAAGGTAACAGTAAATTTCCTCGATTGGTAGTGAATTCAAGAACGATTCACGGAAATGAGAGAAAATGAGCGATTTAAAATGTACGTTTCTTTTAGCGACTTTTATGGTTGTTTTCGAGTATCAAAGTCGAATGGCAAACCGATTGGTGCTTGTTAATTCAAAATACAATGTAGTTTTGAGATCAATAAAGCATTGAGTTTAAACACTCAGCTTTACCAATGGTTAACAACCTAATATCTTTGTCCATTTAATTCTCGAATGAGTCTAGTCCCTAGACATTCGAATAGATTGATGCTTAGAGAACTTTAGAAGCTTCTGGTAAGATCATCTAGTTGAAACAGAATATTCAACATAAATAAAATGGTAAGAACTCTGTTGGAATGACATTGGACATGTCTAACAAAGTATAAAAGTCAACACTAGAGAATTCAATTCTTAAGACTATAAGAAAGGGTACAAGAAATAGGAAAACAAAGGAACAAATGAAAAGAATTTACGATTCCGGTTCTACCTATAAGTTTATGTTTAAAGAGAAGTGACCTAGCAATCAAACTTCCTTGGTATCATATACCTCTTGAGGTTATTACTTCGGTAATAACTCAAACAATGGAAGCTAGGCTACACTAATGGCCTACAAATGGGAAATGAAGCATGGCAATGCTACATTAATTGTAGGGTCATCTAGTTTGTTTTAAGACCTTTCAAAGGCTGGAACTTAATGGCTATTTTGTTCCATAATCAGCATACCTAAATTTTTGTTTTCAAACAGAGAAAGACTCACATTCAAGAAAAACAAAAACAATGTTTGTTTGTTTATTTGAATGAAATGGTCAATTACGGGTTGAGTCAATATGCTTGATTAAAACAAACAACTCTTTAACAATAAAAACTTTACTAGGTTCAAATCAACCCCTTGATTTGAGTTCCATTAATCTTTGGCATTGTTGCTTAGACCATATCAACAAGTTAACATTCAAAAGCTCTATTTTGATGGACTTTTGAAAGTTCATTGATTTCTAAATCAATTTAAGACAACTAGTCTTACTTGTTGAAAGTAACAAAAGATATGATCTATTGTTAGAACGCCTAGATAATAGAGTTCAAAGCTAAAGAAAGATTTTATGACTTTATTATTTCACATGGATTTGAGTGAATATAGGTTTATTTACTCAAAAGTGATATAAGTTGAATCTGTTTGGCTAGTTCAAAGATTCAGAAGTATAAAATCCACTTGGTAAGAAATCATAAAGATCTAGGATAGATCATGTTAATGATTGCTTGAGACCAATAATGATCATCAATGATTGTGTGTTGTAATTTCACAATCTAGCTCCATGAGATATGACATATCTAAGTGGAATGATCGAAGTCAATTAGTACTTGATTCGATCAATGATGAATCATAAAGACTTTTCCTATAATTTCTAAAACAAAATGCTCAACTACCACCAAACTAAACCAAATTGGTCAAAGCTATTGAAAAGTAATTTCAGGATATCTTTTCAATTATATATATCTAAAGAGTTGCTAAACTCAGTGGGAGCTTAGTGTTTGTCATTCGACAAACTAAGGCCCAAGTATAGATATATGTTTCATTGTGATTTATTCAAATGAGACACAAGGGTATTGTTTCTACCACGAATTTTTGAGAACATAATGTTTGTTTGCTCGAAATAATGTCCTTTTGGAGATTCGTTTCCAAAATGACAAGTGGGAGAAAATAGACCTCGAAAGTCTTCGAGGCGAACAACAAACATAAACGGACATTTCTGAGGCTTTTCGAAGTGCTTCAGAAAATCCGAACTTATTCTTTAAAAACTTTAGAAGTGGCTTTAAAGAATAGACATCTCTTAAAAGACTTTACAAGTGCTTCAAGGAGAACAGAATATTCAAAGGACTTTTAAGTGGCTATTGATATTCTGTTGTTTGATGTTCTATACCCAAGTAGGCATAGAGTTCAAATCACTAAAACTATGCAATTCTTCTATTAGATAGTGAAGAAACCTACAACTTGCAATCAAACTATTATCATGTAGATTAATGAGTTTGTGACTTGAAAGAAAGCTATGATGAAACCCAGATTCCCTAAAATGGTTAGAGGCCATTTATAGACTCAAATGTTTTAAATGGTTAGAGGCCATAAAACCTACTCAATGTTTTGATGACAAAATTGAAATTTTGTTGATTTGCAAGAATAGGTTCACACCTATTGGTTGCAAGTTTGTTTTAAGGATAAAAACCATCAAACATTGAATTGTGTTCACACACAAAGCTAGATTAGTTGCTAAAAGTTACAAGCAAATTCACGGTGTGGATTATGTTGAAACCTCATGCATAATCGTAATGCTCAGGTCTATATTCAAGCAATGATTGCATATTGGTACATATAGCAATTGGATGACAAAACGTATTCCTCAATCAAATGTTGGAATAAACTATGTACATGGTATGTCATAGGATTTGTGGATCCAAATAAATGCTTGAAAAGGAAAGCTAGCTTATAAAATCTAAGTACAGATTTAAGCAATCAATTGGGAATTAGAAATGTATTTTAGTGAAGCTAATAAGTATTTTAGTTTCATAAAATGTACATGATTCTTATAGATATATAAGAAGTTTAGTGGGAGTACATAAAACTTAATTGGTCCTATGTGTATCACACACATATCTCTCTATTGTGAAATAACATTCAAATGCTAAATACTTAGATTTGAGATTATTCATCAATGATGGACCAAGGCGAAACTTAGTACATACTGGGTACTAAGATCTATTTACAAAGATCTTATAATATTGTTTTGGATTAAGTAATGGCATTTACTAAATCAAACACGAAATACTCCATTGGAGATATTCGACCCATGTGAATAAATCTAAGTAAAAGAATGTTTGAACTATGTATAAGCATTTACTAAGTTAAAACATCAAAGGATCTAAGTGAGATTCTTAACCTATATTATATGTCAAAGAATTTAGCTGGATTCAGTATCTACTGAAATTGAATGAGCTAAAGTTACATGAATACAATTCAATTGAGAACTATTCTGCAAAAGAAATTATCATGTATAATATAATATGAGGATCGCCAAAAATGTATCGTATGACTTTAGGCATGACGAACATATACCAATCTCTATTGATCTAAGTAAAGATCAACTAGATTGAGATCAAGAATACTTATGGCACTTAAAAAGGGTACATAGTAATAGTTCTTGATTCAAGGAAATAAAGATATGCTAAATATTGATGCTACACGCATAAACACTGGCAAAGGATCAAGCAAGACCCTTTGGAGTTAACCATTGATAAGGACGAGCTATAGAGCATCGTGTTTTGAAATGGCAACATGGATTGGAGACCATGAGTTGTTGCGTGGGAAATTAAAAATTAATTTCTATGTTCTAAGATACAGCTGGAAAGTCTTCCACATATCCGTGAACTGCTTGGATAAGTAAATCCAAACAAAGCATCACTAGCAACCTAAACAGTTGAAGTAAAAGTACTTATTGCCTAAGAAGCAATAAAACAGAGTTGTTTATATTAATAAGTTCTTCATTGAACTTGGGTGGATCACATGTCTGCTAACTTGATGGTTCTTCATTGCAAAATACGTAGAACCACTATCGAAGTAAGAAAGACTAGATCACATAATAAACAAACTCAAAAGATCTTATCATCATATCTCGAAGAACATTCGATGAAAAGGATATTAAGATTGGCAAAGCATGATAACTAAACCTATGCAACAAGTGAGAAACAACACTCACATTGTGGCACTGGAAATCAAGCATAGCTTTGAATTTCATGAACTGTTTTAAAGATGGGTTTGAGGCCCATGGTTGTAAAACATTGAACATTTATCATATATGAAATGTATTTTCATATTCCATTTAATCTTGGTTTAGTATTAAATGATGAGTCCCTTCAATTTGACGAAATATTCAAGATAGACTGTTAGGACCAGTCCTGTGACTAAGAAATGTCTATCAAGTGAACTTGAATGTCAAAGGTTGAGAATGGTCCCTAGTCGGAGTTTTCTATAAAATTGGACGCATAGAAAACGTTAGACGATTAGAATGCAAGATGACTAGTAGTTCTGTTTCTTGAACTATGTGGACATGGCAATGTCATAATCATTTGCATAGATACTTACTTTGGGAAGACTAGTATCAGACAAGACCTATGAAACTTTACTGTAAGAGATGAAAATCTGTCATAAGTAAATTTCATTAAAATTATTAGACACTAGATCCTCAATACCTGAGTGATTTGAGATTACTTGTTTGAGAACTGGTTACTTTGACGTTGACCAACCGTCGCACCGTAAAAGGAGGCTATAAAGGCAACGCTCAGGTAATCACCTATCAAACGAAGTCTAATCTCAAGATCGCAAGATTGGGATTGTCCTCCCATAAATCGGGATGAGATGCTTAAAAGTTGTACAAGGCCACTCGGAGAGCTAGAAACTGTGAAATGCATGGCCGTGCTTGGATGAATCATAGGCTATGATTATCTGTTTATTTGATCAGTTGAACTCTGAAACCGAGGAACACCTCTGGACATAATAAGGATGACAACTCTTACCTTATGTTCAAGAGCAAGCATCGAGCGACAAAGGAATTAGGAAATGCACACTTGTCCCTAAGGACAAGTGGGAGACTGAAGGAAATAATGCCCTTGGTCCAAGTATGCATTCTATGTTAAGTCTAATAAGTGCGGTTCAGTATTAATTAACAAGTTAATAATTCAGTGAGATCAAGTGAGCTGAATGCCTAGCTAGAGGCCGCTTCAGTTCAAGTGGAATTAATGATATTAATCCACAGCTTACTCTTGACTGAACCCGTAGGGTCACACAAATAGTAGGTAAACGGATCAAGTATTTAATGGAATTAAATACTCCATCTATGGATATTCGGAATCGACGGATCTTGGTTTCAGTGGGAGCTGAGATCGTCACAGGCAAGAAATGAATACTCCGGAAACGATGATATTGCCGAAAACGGAAATATGGATCGTATCGGAAATATAAATATTATCCAAGTCGTAGATGTTGCCGGAAACGGAAACATGGTACGTATCGGAAAATATTATCGGAAATGGAAATATTGCCGGAATCGGAAATATTGCCGGAAACGGAAATATTGTCAGAATCGGAAATATTATCGGAATCGGAAAATAATTCCGGAAACGGAAATATTAAATATTTGTTCGAAACGGAAATTAATTCCGGAATCGGAAATATTAAATGTTGTTTCTTATCGGAAATGAATTCCGGAATCGGGAATTTAATCGGAAGCGTATCGTACGAATTAGCATCGGACGAGGCCCGCTAGACGAAGGCCCAGCACGAAGCCAGGCCATCGCCCAGCGAGCCGCACGCAGCAACGCACGCCTTGACCAGGCCCAGCGCAAGGCCAGGCCCAGCCAAGGGCGCGCGCGAGCGCAGCACCGCACATGGCTGTGCGCTTGTCGTGGGCCGCAAGGCCTGCGCGGGTGCACGGCTTGTACGATGCGTGTGCGGGAAATCCTAATCCTATTAAGATTCGTGCGAAGATTAAAATCCTAAACCTATTAGATTTGCTTTGTTATTTAGAGTCCTAATAAAGTTCTAATTAACAAATCCACATCCTAGTAGGATTACAATTCCCTTTCCATACCTCTATAAATAAGGGCCTAGGGTCATTATTTGCATAGAGATTATTCAAGTATTCAAAAGTGATTTTTGAGAGCAAAAATTCAGTCATACAATTGCCTATAAAGTGCCGAAAATTCTAAGTACCTTAAGGGCGATCCTAGTTGGTCAAGCTTAAGGCGGATCCGGACGTGCTGTGGACTATCTACGGAGGGACGACACTTGGAGTCCTAAAGACTTGTTCTTGTTCGGTTCGGGCGCAGCTAGGGAAGGCACGCAACAAAGAGTATGCATCTAAACTATGCTAAATGATTATGTGTAAATAATATGCTTTCCTGGCTTTATGGTTTTTCCGCATGATTTATGAATTGTCATATGTATCATAACCTAACATGAGAGAAATCTGGCAGCGCCAAAATAGGAGCAGCACACAAACGCTCTTTAATCACATCAAACGCCTTTTGAGCGTCCTCCCCCCATACAAAAGCACCTTTCTTCAAGCAACTAGTGATAGGACTAGTAATAGTACTGAAATCACGAATGAAACGTCTATAAAATGAAGCAAGACCATGAAATGAACGCACCTCACTTAAAGTTTTAGGATTAGGCCACGATTTGATAGCCTCGATCTTGGACTGATCCACGGACACTCCATCTTTCGAAACCACATAGCCCAAGAATACAATATTGTCAACAAGGAATGAACACTTCTCTAGCTTCCCATAGAGTCTTTGAGCTCTAAGTGTTTCAAAAATATCCCTCAAATGAATCAGATGCTCCTCTTCGTTCCTACTATACACCAAGATGTCATCAAGATATACCACAACGAATCTGCCCAAAAATGATTTAAGCACTTCGTTCATTAGCCTCATAAACGTACTAGGAGCATTAGTGAGACCAAATGGCATGACGGTCCACTCATACAAACCATGTTTTGTCTTGAAAGCCGTTTTCCACTCATCTCCTTCACGCATCCGAATCTGATGATAACCACTTTGCAAATCAATTTTTGAGAACAACTTCGAACCATGGAGCTCATCTAACATATCATCAAGTCTCGGAATTGGAAAACGATACTTGATGGTAATGTTATTCACAGCCCTACTATCAACACACATTCGCCATGTTCCATCTTTCTTAGGCACAAGCAACACCGGAACAGCACATGGACTCAAGCTTTCTCTAACATAGCCTCGATTCACAAGTTCATCAATTTGCTTTTGTAATTCCTTTGTTTCCTCCGGATTGCAACGATAGGCAGCCTTATTAGGCAAAGAAGTTCCTGGAATAAGATCTTGATGTTCAATACCACGAATAGGGGGCAAACCTGGTGGTAATTCATCCGGAAATACATTCTTGAACTCAAACAGCAATTCGGCAATGGGACTGCCTTCTTTCCAATTTTGGCCTTCAATTGGACTCTCCTTAGCCACGAGCAAATACACCAACTCTCCGTGATCAAGAGCTTGCTCAATTTCTCGTTCACTAGCCAACATGGTGAGATTCGGCTTTTTCTTTTGTTTCACACTCATGGATCGAACCGCTTGAGATGACATAAGCTTTAGCACAATTTTCTTGCCTTTGTCTCTCAATTCATACTCATTGCTTCTCCCTTTATGAATCACGTCCCTATCAAACTGCCAAGGACGACCCAACAAAATATGACAAGCATGCATAGGAATAACATCACAAAGAACTTCATCCACATACGAACCCATAGTCAAACCAACCCTTACTTGCTTCGACACTTTTATACTATTACCATCATCAAGCCAATGGAGTGCGTATGGCCTAGGATGGGCAGTAGTGATTAAGCCTAATTTTGACACCATTTCACTAGAAGCAGCATTGGTACAACTCCCCCCATCAACAATTACACTACACCACTTATCTTTCACTAGACATTTAGTATGAAACAACTGATCTCGTTGGTCTAGATCAGTAGGTGAAATTTGAGTTTGTAGCGCTCTAAGAACCAGATTAGTGTCATAAATTGGAGCCTCATACCCTTCCTCTTCCTCCTCATCACCACTCTCATCAAACACAAATACGTCCCCCAACCTCTTTTCTTCTTCAAACAACTCCTCACGACATTCAATAGCTTCTCTCAAGGTCACTACTCGTTTATTTGGACACGCATTTTGATAATGCCCAAACCCTTGACACTTAAAACAACGCACCTTGGACAGACTTGTTTCTTTGGTTGGGTTAGATAGTTTAGGGGCAGCCGTAGAATTACTTGAACCTACGGTACTAGGTGATGTGTTTGGTTTCAAGCTAGGTTCGGATTTAGCCCAAGACTTGGCTTTACCATCCATACTAGACCCTCCCCCATATTTTGCCTTCCCTTGATTTTCCAATTTTAAACAAAGTCCACAAAGAGTGTCAAAATCAGAATATGGATAAAGGTCTACGGTATTGGCAATATTATAATTTAGACCCCTTAAAAATCTGGACAGTTTTTGTTCCTCAATTTCCTCAATTTCTCCCATTAAGGACAACTTTTCAAACTCATCAATATATTCAGCCACACTCATTTTTCCTTGCCTCAATTCGGCAATTTTACGATAAGTTGTTATTCTATGAGTTGTTGGCACATACCTTTTATGTAGCTTACGTTTCAAAGACTCCCAAGAGGTAATTTTCTCCTTCCCTTCACGTATTCTCTTGGATTTCAGTCCCTCGAACCACAATGAAGCCCCTCGTCCTAGCTTCAATATGGCATATTTGCAACGCTTCTCATCATCAATGTCCTTGAAATCGAACATTCTCTCTATGTTGCGCTCCCACTCCAAATAGGCTTCCGGATCTGTTCCACCAACAAATTCAGGAAGTTCAGTGACTTTGAATTCATCCATAGCCCGTAGATCACGCCTAGGAGGCCTACGATACCCCCCATCTCTAACGTTCTTCAAGGCTTCTTGGAGATGTTGTAGAAAGTCAGGATCATCAAAATCCATATTTCAGCTTGTAAGAATTACGAACAGCAGCTCTTTTTTTTTTTTTTTTTTTTTTTTTTTTGGGCGGATCACACGAACAGCAGCTCTGATACCACTAATGATACGAGTTTAAAAACTCGTTGTATAAACAAGGATAGTTGATTAACAAGCTAGACCTTTAACTCGTTGATCGTGAATGCAAGACAAGACCTATTGACTCACAATCAGTTCTTTGAATAGGAAACTCGTCCAAAACAAAGAAAAAGGCTGAATTATAAACTATAATTCGAAATGTAACAAACAAGTGTTTTAATCATCCAGTTGGTTGTTTATTCCAATCAAGAAGCTGACGATCGCGTGAGCCCCCTGTCTGTATGTGTTTTCAGGTAATCGAAATGACTAAACTACCCTCTATACTTTTACAGTTTTATTCCGCTCAAAATTTGATTATTTACTGATTTCCAGTAACAAATCCGAAAGCTCTAATTAAAAAAATGCACTAAGTATAGATGAAGTTGGCGAAGAGACATGCTCTGAGCTTCTTGAAACTCTTGAACTAAGCCGATGCCTTTTGTTGAAGTATGCCCTCTGTGTGGGTGTGTGTTTAGACATAGTTTGTAGTGCTGGAAGCAAAACTTTTATGCACTAAATTTTCGATTTGTTTTCCTTCAAAAGTCTGCTTATGGCAATTTTACAAGTTTAAATAACAAGGGTGGAGAGAGAGTTTTCCTGGGCTACTGTATCTATTCTAGACTCGGATGATTTTGGACTATAATAAGACATAATCGTCCTATCATGCAGGATATAGTATGTAGAGACTATAACAGGATTATGGAATTATGTTAGCACCTGCACCTCCTTTATTATCTGTAATGAAATTTTGATTTTTCGTTGTGATACATTAGTTGTAACAATACAATTTAAAGTTTTTTAATAATTTCGCACGCATCGCGTGCATATAAGACTAGGCCGGATGTGTTTACAGTTTTATATGAGCGGAATTATAAAAAATTTAACATTATTCACATTATTTACAAAAAATCATGTTAAATTTAATTCCGCACGCATCGCGTGCATATAAGACTAGGCCGGATGTGTTTACAGTTTTATATGCCCAAAACTCAATTCTAATCCTAGCCCATATTGATAAAGCCCAAAACAAATCTCTATTATATAAAGGAACAGTTGAGGTTAAAATAGTAAATTAACTTTTCGTGTCTTCAAATTAAAAGACCAAAATAGCCCTCCTCATCTACACAGCTGATTCAATCCCATTCTCTAAGTGAGTGTTACTGAATAGAAGCGTTACTGAAGGGAGAGAAAACTGAGGAGCGTACATTCAACCCTAGCTTCCTCCCATTTTCTCTCTCCTTCGATCTTCTTCATCTTCCTCAAATCATCTCCTTCCTCAATCCTCTCCTCGATCTTCTTCATCTTCTGCAACATGGGTTTTAGGATTTCTAGGAAAAAAATTTCATTGGAGGAGAGAGATTCAAATAAGAAACTTTCGTGATAAATAATCAAATTTAGAGGTTTAGGGAAGGGGATTCGATTATAGATAAGAAAAAATTGAAGGTCGATAATGGAGGAGAGAGAAAACGATGGTGGGTGATGGCTCCTTGGAGGCGGCGGCGATGGCGGCTCACCTTCAATTTCATCCTTTCAGGTTTAATCTCAAGATACCGAGGTGAGGTGAGTAATTTTCTATTCAATTTTATTTTATTTTAATTTTGCAGATTTTGTGATTTAAATGTCTTGATCAATAATTAATTAGCGGATTACAGTTTTTCTGCAATTTTTGGTTTGATTTTTTATCTGATTTTATTTTCTTTCGGGATCTCTTAATCTCTGATTGTGTTTCTTAGATCTGTGATTTTTGTTGGATCAATATCTCATTCTGTTTGTTTCTCGATTTTGCAGGTGTTTTTTTTTTTTTAATAAAAATCGAAGCTTTCTACAATCTACAAGATATCCAGAGCACGAATTTGGTATTCTGCAATTTCTGATTTTGGAATTCATCTTTTCTGGTAATTTCATCATTACTCCCTCAATTAATTTTTTGTTTTCCCTTACTTTTTTGTGTGTGTTAATTTCCTAATTTTTTAGTTTGATGTTTAATTGTGCATTTGGGGTTCATGGAAAATTGTGATTAATTTTCACCATTAGCTCATTTTTAGAACACAGGTAATGTTTGAACTTGGTATTTGGTTGTTCTAAAATTACTGTGGTGATCCGCTGCATTCAACCATGAATGTGGAGTCATTTCGCTGCCATCTTTGACTTCTTCCATTGATTTCAAACTAGGCAATGTTTAATATACTACGTGTAATTTAAAATCCGAACTCTAAATCATACTATTATGAACAAATCAATTGGAAGTAGATAAAATTATGCATAGAAGAAACTGAATTTTCAGCATATGAATTTTATTTTATAACTATTTTGCTTTAAGATATTTTAATTGTCAAGTACTCAAGTCAACCAAATGGATGGTCCTGATCTAGGTATCATTTCAATCTCTTTTGTTTACTGAAGCTAAAAAGTGACGCAGATTTTGATTAAGCTAACTTCTAGGTATCATTTCAATATCTTAAAGAAATGTATTAATTTAGTTGGTTAATTCTTTTTTGTGAGTTTAGAAAGGTATTTATTTATTTGGTTAATTCTTGGATATTAATGGTCTGCTAATTTCACACGAGTATTTTTTTTTATCGTGGTTATTATGATTGTGATCATGATATTCTGTATTTGCTTCTTTGGATGAAATTCTAATACAATTGATCAATTGAAAATTTGAAATGAAATATTTCAGATTTTAAGCAAAAGGTGAGAACTTTTTCCCCTAATTAACTACTCTGTTTGTTCGATTCTTATCATTTGTTACCATGATTATAAACTGGGTAATTCATTATGAAATCTCGAATTCCTGATGTGAATTTTTGTGCGTTTGATTTTGTTTTGTTTATGGTAGCTGAAAAGTGGCGCAAATTTTGATTAACCCAACTTCTAGGTATCATTTCAGTCTCTTAAAGAAAGGTATTTATTTATTTGGTTAATTATTTTTTGTGAGTTCTTTCATGAATTTGATGAGAAATTGTGTTGGTTTATCAGTTAATTGAATGTGAAGTACAAACACTATGGTATTTAGAACTATTCAAAACAACCAGACAATTGATCTTGATGTACATGTTTTAATATAAAGTCAAGAAAATAAAATATAGGTTATTAGATTCTACAGTATAGACAATTCAAGACCTTTAAACTGGCCAACAAAACATCATAAGTATTTCATGATTCAAAAGTTCATTACTTTCTGCTTTTTACTAAAAAAAATAACCTTTTGACTCTCTTAATGACTAAATGAATAAAATGGTTAAAATTATAAGACTGATAAAAAGTTATGTCTCTTTAGTTTTTCCTTGCTTTTTTAGTGTAATTTTATAATGCAACAAATTTTTATTCTTTTGCAATTGTTACTAAAGTAAGTAAATCCGAAGCAGTGGGCACGGGGAGTGATCTGTTTTGGGTGCCGTGTGATTGTTCAAGGTGTGCTCCCATTGAGGGTGCAAGTTATGCATATGGTGTCGTAATCTTTTTTACTTCACTGCATTTAACTGCTTATATAACAGTGATATTCAGGTTGTAGCTTACCTGAGGTGTCTTTAGAGGGCTGAATTAGTTGTTTAGTGCCTTAATAGTGAGTCTGTGATGGTGCTTCTGTTTTAATCTGCAACAGGTGTGTTGGGAGTCTGTTGGATTGCTGCTGGTTTTTTTGCTGAGTGCAGGTTGGTAGCGATCTGTTTTACTGTTTTCAGATTGGGCACAACTTCTTCTTTTGGTTGTTTCAGGACTACGGTTATGCTGTTTGTTTTGGTGTATGCAGGGGGTTTGTTTAATATGGTTTAAATTGGTAAATTTAGCCACCTTATGCCTTTACAGTCCAGTAGTTACATTGCCATTGTTGATGGTGCTTCTTTAATGTGTTATCTTTTGTCTTTGATTTATTTTGGCGATGCATGTGTTTCCAGCCAAGTAGATTTTGTGCTATCAAGATACACAACCTAGAGACTTAGTTAGATTGTAGTTTGATTACTAAGATCGTAAAGAGCTGGAGAAATATGTATAGTTACTCCGGTACTACAATTTTGATTTTTAATCATATAAGTGCATGAATAAATTGTGTTACTATTTAGATTTTTTTAAATAGAGACGATTAAATTTTTCTTAGATGAACTTTGCGAACATTTTTTCTTGCCTACTACTCCATATTTGTGATGATTAATACTACAGTTTTATATAATCTCGCACGCATCGCGTGCATATAAGACTAGTCTATACTTTTACAGTTTTATTCCGCTCAAAATTTGATTATTTACTGATTTCCAGTAACAAATCCGAAAGCTCTAATTACTCCATCGTTTCAAAGCAAAGGAAATCACAGCTTATATTAGGAAACCCACATATATTACGCATAAATATTATAGAGAAGTCAAACAAAATATGTCACAGCTTTCAAAACCCAGCAATTCACGCACAAAATAATCTGTCAAATTTACAAGCCCATAAATCTCTCATTTTCTCCAAATAACACAATAAATTCAGTCAAAACGCCTAAAATAAAAGAACAAGAAAGGCCTTAACAAACGCATAGAATCAAAGAGCAGCAAAGGCCTCCATAATTTCACAAATTAATTTCCTTACAAAACGCCTAAAATCAAAGAGATTTAAAGGCCTCCACAATTTCACAAATTAATTTACTTACAAAACGCCTAAAATCAAAGAGATTTAAAGGCCTCCAAAATTTCACAATTAATCCAATTACAACAAGCCTAAAATCAAAGAGATGTAAAACCCAATCATTTTCCCAAACAATTAACAAACTGGACAAACTAATACAGAAGAACTCACTGTAAATCTTGGAACAATCGCCATCGCCATGCCGAGGGATACCATCTCCGTTATTTTCTTCATCTTCTTAAACCTTTTATCTCTCAAAACTTCTATATCTTGGATTTCGATATGGGGTTCCGATTTCATACCTTATCCTCCATTATTTTCGCAACTGTTAAAACTTGAATCTCCAAAATCTGTAGAAATTTGATTGAATTGATTTGTAGGTGGTTGGTGGTTGTGCCGGTATTGTTGTTGGTGGTTGTGCCGGTTTTGTTGTTGTTGTTAGTACCAACAAAGAGGAGATACTGGAGGGGGTGAGTTAGCAAAAGAGTTGAGAAAGAGGAGGGGATTATAATTGATTGTAATCACCTTGCTTCAGATATGAGGAGAGAGCTAGGAGGAGCAACTAATTAAAGAGGTAAGCAACTAGATTTATCATTCTACCTGTAAAAGATACAATATCCCAAATAAGAATACCCGGTGAACTTCTTAAAATTGTAAGGGTAGTTTAGTCAAAATTCATTAAATTTGTCAAAGTTCTCTAAAAATTCAAAACGAAGCTCCTTCCCAAACAAGGGATCAATATCATTATCTATACTATTAGCTCCCACAAAGGTGAAGGTGACAAGAGATACCATAATAATAAACAAAGAAAAAACCCATAAAAGAAAAAAAAAATAACATAACAAATCACGTAAAGCAAAATTTGGGACTAGGGCTTTTATTTTGAGCAAAATACCGATGCCATATAAAACACATTGCAGTTGTTTGAAAAATAGCCACAAAAATAAACCTTAACATGATATTCTAAAATTACTCCGTATTATTTAGTGACTATGTTTCATTTTTAAATTTTTAATTATCCATCATTTAATTTTACAATTTATAAAATATCTAAATTAATCATTTGTTATTGCTTCATTTTATAGGTTATTATTTCGACTTTTCATATTTGACAAAAGTGATAGTTTGACAGCAACAATACTATATGACATTGCACAACAACTGTTAGATTACTTAACTACTGAAATAAAATCATTATATCTACGGGTTTTAATTTACTCTAACTACATAATCTTCTTGATTGATTAGCTCATTATATTTAACATTAAAATATATTGTTTTAAATTCATGCAGTCTAATTGACGCAATCGGGTCATGGAAAAAGTATTCTCAACCTTCGGAAAGCAAAAAAAATTCGTGGGTGCTACATCCACCGATTGGAGATTTTAATCCAGGACATTCTTATAACGTTAGTTATGTGTTGCACATGGATGGGCGGAGGAGTACATTGCGAGGAGAAACCACTTTTTTGTTTTTAATTATTTTACTTTGGTACTAAGATTTTGATTTTTTGTCATGTAAGGACTAAGGACATGAGTATTACACTGTTTCACTATTTAGATTGCAAGTTTGACGTATTATACAACCTCACTGTTTTAAAATATGAAATTTGTGAATGATATTTTAGTGCCTAATATTCGTTATGATTAGTTGTAATTACACAATTTTAAGTTTTTATAATATTTCGCACGCATCGCGTGCATATAAGACTAGTTCTCTTGGATTTCAGTCCCTCGAACCACAATGAAGCCCCTCGTCCTAGCTTCAATATGGCATATTTGCAACGCTTCTCATCATCAATGTCCTTGAAATCGAACATTCTCTCTATGTTGCGCTCTCACTCCAAATAGGCTTCCGGATCTGTTCCGCCAACAAATTCAGGAAGTTCAGTGACTTTGAATTCATCCATAGCCCGTAGATCACGCCTAGGAGGCCTACGATACCCCCCATCTCTAACGTTCTTCAAGGCTTCTTGGAGATGTTGTAGAAAGTCAGGATCATCAAAATCCATATTTCAGCTTGTAAGAATTACGAACAGCAGCTCTTTTTTTTTCTTTTTTTTTTTTTGGGCGGATCACACGAACAGCAGCTCTGATACCACTAATGATACGAGTTTAAAAACTCGTTGTATAAACAAGGATAGTTGATTAACAAGCTAGACCTTTAACTCGTTGATCGTGAATGCAAGACAAGACCTATTGACTCACAATCAGTTCTTTGAATAGGAAACGCGTCCAAAACAAAGAAAAAGGCTGAATTATAAACTATAATTCGAAATGTAACAAACAAGTGTTTTAATCATCCAGTTGGTTGTTTATTCCAATCAAGAAGCTGACTATAAATAGCCAAAAACCAACAGCTACAAGAGCTTTAAATGGCTAATTAAGAGCCATTTAAGAGCCTTTAAAACTGGCAGTTACAAGCTCTAAAGCCTCCTAATTCAGTCGCTAAATTGGAGGTTACAAAGGCTTAAAACTCTCCTTACAAACAGCAATAATCAAAGCTAAGTAATGACTGAATTTAAATTGGGGATTTAAACAAATATCCCTTTATTAAACCGACTTTAACCAAAGCAATTAAAAATAATAAGTGCGTACAATCTGTTTAAACAAGCGGACCAATGTGATTAAACGGACCAGTTTGATTAACGTACCACCTTGATAATAAGGACCATATAATGAGCTCACTCAATCCAAGTCACCATGCACACAAAATGAGCCATTGAACCCAAATCAGTTTTGGTTCCAATTGCTAGCATAAGACTATCACTTTCATCCATAACCGTATCAGTTAAAGAAGCCCACAACCTCTGGCCCAACTTGCTAAAAGGCCTTTTAGCAAGGGGACACGTGGCCCTTATCCAACAGAGCACGCCTCCCATAGATGGGGATGAGGAATCATCTCCCCTTAAACCCTAGCACTATAAGTAGGGCTCAGATCCCAAGGAAAGGGGACAATTAATTCATTCCCACCAACCAAGAACTATCTTTGCTCTTCCCTCTCTCTAGAAATTATGTCTCTCTCTAGCATATACTTACTTAAGCATCTGAGGGAATATTCCTACGGGAATATTCTTGTTTTGCAGGTTGCCAGAAGTTCGTGCTAGGTCATACTTGATACCTCCGAGGAACGCGTGACACGTCATCACCGTAAAAGATCCCACAACAATAAGTATTACCAACAGAAATACCAACAATTAGTTATTGTTGGTGAAAAAAATAAATACCAACAGATCTTGATTATCTGTTGGTAATACTTTTAGCAACGGAAATTTTACCAATAGTCTACCAACAATTGTATATCTGTTGGTAAAGATTATTGCCAACAAATAACCACGTTTTACCAACAAATATAGCCCTGTTGCAAAAAGTTAGTTTTCTTGTAGTGTGTGTTGCCTGTTAAGGAGAAAGATAAGAGTATGGAATTGTGCATCGATTATAGGGAGCTAAACAATGTCACCATCAAGAACAAGTATCCTTTACCTAGGATAGATGATTGATTTGACCAATTGAATGGTGAGAGTGTGTTCTCAAAGATTGATTTGTGTTCGAAGTATCACCAATTGAGGATAGCTGATAAGGATATACCTAAGACCTCATTAAGACTCGTTATGGTCATTATGGGTTTACAGTAATGCCTTTTGGGTTAACCAATGCACCTGCCTTATTTATGGATTTGATGTTTCTATGAATTCCTAAATAAGTTCGTTGTTCTATTTATTGATGATATCCTGATTTATTCAAATAATGAAAAGAGCATTGAAAACTTGAGGCTTATATTGGAGACACTTATAAAGAATCAATGGTATGCCAAGTTCTCTAAGAGTGAGTTCGTTTGGAGAAAATAGCATTTTGGGGTCACTACGTGAGATCCAAGCTGTGAGTGAGTGACCTATTCCAAGAACGTGTCCGATATTCGAAGTTTCCTAGGCCCAACTAACTTTTCTAGGAAGTTTGTGAGAGACTGTTCGAAGATAGCAAGACCAATGGCCAACCTGATGAAAAAGAAATAAAAATTCAAGTGGAGCGAGAAATTTAAGGAAGCTTTTCAAATTTTAAAAGAGCGTTTGACCTCCGCACTTGTTGTCGCGTCAGTTGAAACCTTATGAGGCTAATTACCCTACCCATGAACTAAATCTAGCTGCTAGTGCGTTCGCTCTAAAGATTTGGAGACAGACATTACCTTTATATGAAAACATGGGGATGACATAAAAGTCTGAAATTTTGGCAAAAGGTCCAGTGAATCTTGGGGACGACATTGAAAATGAGTACTGCTTTCCACCTTGAAACCGTTGGTCAAATTGAGAGGAATAACTAAACCATGGAAATATTTTGAGAGCCTGTACTATTGACTTTAAAGGACAATTGGGAACACCACCTAGATTTGATTCAATTTTCGTGCAACAATAATTATCATGCGAGCATTAAGATATCACATTTTGAGGCATTGTATGGAAAGAAGTGCAGAAGCCCCACTTGCTGAAAAGATTTTAGCGAAAAAATAGTATTGGGGGAAGAATTAGTTGAAGGAAAAATATCCAAAGTTATTCCCTAAGATGAGTTACGAGGGCGTAACTCGTTTTCTTTAAGGGGGAGGGGGATAGAATGCGATAGAAATTCGCGCTTTTTACCTATTTTTATGACAATTTGATGCATTTTTTGCTCATTTTTAGCAACTTATACATGTTGATGCATAGTAAATAGACTCTCCGAATAAGAAAAATGTGTTCATGAGTAACACAAGCAACTTTAAGTTGGCCAAAGAGTGCACACGAGTGGCACAAGTACTTCTACGGTAAGAATAAGTTGAAAACTTTTGAAAAATGTGAGAATTTTCGTGTCAAGTTTCGGGATGAAACTTCTTTTATGAGGGGTAGATTGTAATCCCCCGTAAATTTATAAATTTTATTAATATATTTTAACGTATAGTTATTTATATTTTAATAGAATTTAAGAATTTTAGTAATAAATATTTATTTTATTTTATTACATTCTAAATATTTTAAAGATTTATTAAATTAAAAATAAGTTTAGAATTTCATGTTGAAAAGAATTTGAATTATGAAAACACGTTTGAACTTGGAAAACAATCCTAATCGGTTTTGGATCAAAACAAACTCAATTCTAATCCTAGCCCATATTGATAAAGCCCAAAACAAATAACCCATAATCCTTCACCCTTGTTCAATTCCACGTGAAACACAATTCCCTCAACTTCACGTGAAAAATAAGAGAACAAATCTCACAAACCCTGCTTCACCATACACGTGAACTCTTAAGCTTTACCTCAACCGCCGGCCGCCGTCCTCGCAGACCCTCGCCGGCGTTTCTGCCGCCCTCCACCGTCTTGGTAACTCCTCATCCCTCACGTCCTTCTCTCTCTCTTTCGTTTTCATCCTCACATAACTTTTTTGTTTCTGTTTTCTGTGCGATAGCCACCAGCCGCCGCACCACCACCTCTGCCGCCGACATCGACCAGTCACCCTCACTGCGTCGCCGCCACCGACAGCACCAGTCGACGCCCTCCTTCATCTATCCCTCTCGCTCGTGGAACTCTTCCACTTCGTTGCTTCTTTGTTTCTTGCTCACAACCACGTGCGGCCGCCTAACCAACCACCGCACGACTACCAGCTCGCCGCCAGTCGCGGCGCCTCCCCTACTCGCCGCCGCGCCACCCTGTCCACCGGCAGCCTCTTGTTTTCTTCTTTATTGGGTTATTTCTTAAAACCTAAATTAATTAAATTAAATTTTTTAATTATATGTTATTAATTTAATTTATGTTTTGATTGAATTAAATTTATGATTTTTGTGATTTATTTATGAATTTCAGATTTTAATATTGCATAATTGAATTATTAATTTTCAGATTTCTTAATTTGATTGAAATAAGGGTTTGAATTATTTAAGGCATGAATTTTAAGGCTTTAATAGTTTTAAACCATGGTAGAATAATTAGGAATTACTAAAAATATTATTTTTATACTCTAAGCATGATAATTTGGTTTTGGTAAAGCTTTAAACGAGTTTATATTGCTGGAAATTTAAAGTATGATGTTTTGAAGAGTTTTCAACGAATTTCAATCATTAATTCAACAATTTAGGATGTATTCAGAATGCTTGATTATGGCTGTGAATTATTAGAAGTTGATTGGGAATCTTTATTGGTTGTTTTAGGCGGAGAATTATCTGTAGACGACTTTTGAAATCGTTAAAGTGGCCTATCAATTTGTTTACACAAGGTACGTATATACCTATGTGTTTGTGGATGTGTGTTATTGTTGAAATCATGTTGAAATGTATTTATGAACTTATTTATGTTGGAAGTTCATGTTCAATGTCCTTGGATTAATGCATTGAGCATATATATTTTTATTATAAGAATTATAAGATGTTAGCATAGATGTTTGATGCAAGCATGTCAGTTGGGAACTTTATATTATTTTATATATATTGGTTCAGATTGATTGATCGTTGTTCCCTTTTAGCATTTCACTACTTTATGAGGGCCGAGGACCTTGTTTAGTAAGTTGAACCTTTATACCCATATCAAGGGGTTAACCATTGTTAAAGGAAAGGTTGAATTAATTGGAATAAATTCTTGATTGACAGCTTTGTGATCACTTATTTAATTCAAAGATAAAAGAAGTTGTGATTACTTGTTGATTATATTACTTATGTGATTGACGAGTCGTAACCAAGTATTAAAAAGTAAATCTGTAAAGTGAAACTGAGTAGCAATAGCTTTAGACTGTGCACGTCTGAAGTGACGGACAATCAGGCTTGGGGTCATGGGTCGCCTATGGCTTTTTCTGTGGCCGGATTGATCACCGGTTCTATTTCTTTCAAAAGTTCCTCGATATTGCAGGTCATTGGGGTTACAGAGTCGCGCCCGTACCTTGTCTTCCTTAGTGAAGGCTTCTAGTAGACAACTCGATCCATTGACTATTTCAATTAAAATAATATTAATGCTATAAAAGTCTAGTCTATTCTAGTCAAATGTGGTTTTCAAGTTAATATGTTTGGTTGTCCTTACTTATGCTTTATTAGTATCATGTTAGGATTGTTTGTTTAATAGAATCATGTTAGGATTATTATTGATTTAGTATGTAGTACTCAGCTTTGCTGATTACGTGTTTTGTTTGTGTGTGTTGATCATGGCTATGCCTTATTGATCCTGTGATGACCCATTTTGGTGAGCAGTCTCTAAGGATCAATAAGCGTTGCCCATCTACAGGTTTGAAGATGATGCATAATTGGGGTTCGGGACTAGAGAGCTTGTATTTAGTTTGGATTTGCTAAGTTGACTTTGATTTGTTAAATTGGAATTTAAACTTGTTGAACTAGCTACATTGACTTTATTTTCGTTAACTAGTTTTGGAATTAACTCTGTAGTTTATTTATAAACTTAAAGTTAGTTTTTATGATTTCCGCTGCAAAATGCTGAATAAGCCGTTACGTTTTCACACGGGCGATAATGCCTTGATAATTTTCTATAGTTCTATTTATTTAAAAGTTATTTTAGAAAAGAGGGAATTGTCGGGGTGTTACAGTCTTTCTCGCTGGAATTACAGGTCGCGCTTCATGTCTAGGACTGACGCCTACCCTCTCCTTCTTTCAAGGGAATGGAGGCTTGTAAAACCTTTGTTTCAGGCAGAAATGTATCGGCTGTCTGCAAAAAGTCACGAGTGGGTCCCTAACAGTTGGCTTCCTCATGTGGGGTAGTTCACCAATATGGTTTTCCTTGCGGTCGTTGGCCTTTGTCCTTATTTACATAGAGGTAGTATCACGTCAATTTGTGTGTATCGTCAATAACGTTTTTCTTGTTCTTCGCTGATCTCTTTGTCTTGTGTAGACTCTGCCATGGATCGTTTGTCCCCATAAGAAAAAGGATTGGTGAAGATGCTTGAATGGTTGTCCAAGAGTTTATACGAACGACGTTCTCAAAGCCGTAGAGGCAAAGAGGAAGGAATGATATAAGTAGTCGGATGAGGCGGCCTCTGGTGGCCTTCCTAAGGTACTCTCTGTTTATTTGGGCCCGTCCTAAAGTTTCTTGGTTTATACTGACTTTGATGTTTCTAGGGGCCTACTTCATCGGTTACAGGGAAGCGTCCTGCTCCTCCGTCGGCTGCCCCTAAAGCAACGCGTCCCTTCTTAAAGAAGATGCGCAGCACAGAGGCTGTGGTGACGCCTGGGCCGGAGCCGTCGGCTACACCGGCTGGGGGTGTGGAGGTTTCTACCCCACGAGTGGAGGACCTTTCTGCGGCTGCTGTATCCAAGGAGACGTCTACCCATGTGGCAGAGGAAGGTTGTTCCGTGGCCAAGGAGACCTCCATCGAGGCAGTTGCAGATGCTGACCGTGCTGCTGACAGTGTTGTTGTCCCATCGTCTAGGGAGTCAAGGGACCCTTCTTTCGCCGGGGACGCGTCGATGCCCCCACCTGCTTCGCCAGCTGGTAAGCTTCGTAAAAACTAGGACGTCTTGCTAACTTTGTAGTTTTTTACTGGTCGGTGTTTTATATGTTGGTCCAGGTGGTGTCTTCGAGAGGATGAGGCGGGCCGAGGTGGCTCAGATTCCTCCGTCTGGTGCTTTTAGCTCGGAGGAGAAGGAAAAAATCCTTTCTACCGTCTACGCGGCTATCCCTAGGGAGTATGTGAAATCTCTTCCTCGGATTGACGAAGGGTTCTTTGGGGCCATGCAGTCCCTCGTGCTTGACGTGAGTTCCCTACTATTTCTCTTTTACTAACTCTTTTTAGCCCCTCTCCTAATGTTTAGAGGTGACTTAAGTTTGTTCTGATTTTTGACAGCTTTTTATCCGGTTTGCCGAGGGCAGACAGTACCGCTTCAACATGCACCAAGAGATGTTGAACCACAAGGACCAAATCGAGAATCATGAAAAGTACGCCCAGAAGAAGGCGAAAATGATTGATGAGGACATGGATGTGGCCATCAGGTCTGAGACTGCTGCTCTCAAAAAGGCTGAGGAAGATGTCGAGAATTACCCAGAAAAGCTGAAGGAGCATGAGGAGAAGCTGACTGCTCTTAGGATGGGGTAGACTGCCGTCTCGAAGCGAGTTACAAACTTCTCTACCAAGGTGGAGGCCTTAGAGAAGAAGCTCAAGGCCACCCAGGCTGAGGTTGAAACTATTCGGGAGAGGCCGCCTGTTCCTTCAAGCTTGGGATCAGGCGATGGACGGGAAAGACTTTTCCTGGTTTAGACGCCGGATTTCGTAACAGATGGCCGTCTTGGCCGCTCAGCGCCTCGGGCTCGATCCTCCTAAGTTTGTCAGTGACGGGGAGGATGAGGACGTGGAGGAAGAGGAGGTGAACTCCCCAGAAGACCAGGACGTCCAGGATGGTAGCTGGACGGCCCCTTGCCCCTAAGTTTTTTCATTTTATTGTTGGTTTCTGTGGCGCCGCAGGCGCTTGTATTAACATTGATGCCTTTGGGCATTCTTTTGTTTGGGTTTGTTGCGCCGTGTGTGCATGTATGAATATTTTTGCCTTCTGTGCACTTATCTAGGCCACTCCTTAGGCCGTCAACCGATTAGTCTTTTCTGACGCTGCCGATGAGGAGTTGTCAGTTTTTGATTGACCGTCTTATTGAGTCAATTTGCGTGTGTTTTTTATATCTTGGTTTTGAGAGTTCCTATGCGATGTGTGGCTTGTTAGGCCGCAGTGATAGTGAGAGTTTCAGAATTTGATAGCAAGAATATTATCATTGAATTAGTTCGTATTTAGCTAAGCAGCGAAGTAGGTTGGCCGTTTTGCAGGCGCATACTATAGGCCATTTTGTTGGCTCTCACATAACTTTTAGGTCGTTTTGTAGGCTCTTACACAGACTTTAGGCTGTTTTGAAGGCTCTTACATAGACTTTAGGCCGTTTTGAAGGCTCTTACATAAAATACCCTCACTAGTCCATTGAAATCCTATCTCCTAGCCACTTTTTTCTACTAGTGGGATAATCTCGTTAGCTGCTGGTGGCTCTTCTTCATACTTTCTCTTGCCTTTGATCCCGGCCGGGTCCTTCCTCCATGCTTACGGGTTAAGAGTGGTGAGATAGCAGTCCTGTGCTTGCTGTTGATCTCCATGTATAGTTCCTATCGCTCCGTCGTCACATACATTCTTCAGGAGCATGAGATGGGTGACGACCACTACTTTGATCTTGCTCAGCGTGGGACGTCCCAAGATGACATTGTATGCAGTCAAGTCCTTGGCAATTAGGAAGTCCACACCCATCTTTCTTCCATCATTACGTCCTCCTATTCGTACTGGAAAGGTAATGACGCCCACAGGGTGTATGATGCTTCCTCCAAAGCCAATGATAGGGTAGTGGATGCTTTCAATTGTCTTAGGGTCATGTGCTAGATGGCTTAGACACTCCATGCTCATTATATCATATGAACTCCCTGTATCTATCAATATGCGCTTTACCCTCATGTTGGAGATCTTGATCTCGATAACGAGAGGGTCGTCATGCGGGGTGGCTACGCGTCCTCCATCTGATTCACATATTTCTATCCGGGGGAATGGGTCCGTTGGTGACTTTCCTAATAACATCACTTGACCTAGCTGGTGGTCATAATCTTTCTGTCCCCTCATGGTGGGTCCTCCAGCAGCTGGTCCTCCTAATATGACGGCTGCGAATCCCCCTTCGCTGTGATTTCCTTCTGCAGCTGAGACAGGTGACTTATTTTTCTTGTACTGGTTTTTTTCCGTGCCGTGAGAGCTTCTTTGGGGATAGTTCTTCAGGTGCCCCTTGGAAGCTAGGCCATCTAGGGCCCTCTTCAGGCTTCTAAAATCCTTGGTATCATGACCTATATCTTCGTGGAACTGGCAATACAGCTTAGGACCTCGATTCTCAGCAGGAGACTTCATTGGAATGGGTCGTTCAAGGTCAAACCTGGTCCCCACGTCCACTAGGATTGTGAGAAGGTCAGTATTGTATTCAAAATATTCTCTCTCCTGCGGTCGTCCTCTCTTTTGCCCGGAGATTTGGTATCATGCTCTTTCGAAAGGGCCCAAGTACCTTTAACTCGTGAGACCTTCCTGTCATTCTTCTCTTTCTTCCCGGATGAGTCTGTCGCCTCTCCAGCCTTCCCATCTTTGGACACACTGCATATTTCTGTGGCATGAATAAAGGCATCGGCCTCGTCTAGGACTTCTGCCATCGTTCGCACCTTCTTCTTAAATAAGTCAAACTTGAATGATCCCTTCTTTAGGACTCTGACAAAATTGTCGAAGGAGACGCCATCGGGCAGATCTGGGATTTGTCCTGCTTCCAGATTGAAACGTTTCACATAGCTTCGCAAAGACTCATTTTTCCCTTGTTGAATGCAGCCCAGGTGCATGCTTGTTTTCCTTTCTTCCTTGTATGCCAAAAACCTGGTGGAAAGCAGGGCCTGTAGCTCGTTGAAGGAGGTAATTAATGCTGGGGGCAGTCATTCGATCCATTTGTATGCTACTTCTTTGAGGGTAGCTGGAAAGTACTTGCACCATGTGGCTTCATTGGTTCCTTGAACATACATGTGGTGACGGTATACAACTAGGTGCATGTCTGGGTCTGTAGTACCATCATAGGCTTTAATGGTGGGAGTTTTGACTTTAGGCTCTTTCGGGGCGTTCCTTGTTGGATATGACAAGTGGGTTCACGGCGGCTTGAGACCATACGGGGACGCGTTATTACTTTGTTTGGTGTCATCTGAGTTTGTCCCCGAGTGGAGGGGTAGAAAGGAGGATCTTCCATAACAAGGGTAGATCCATTGTCTGATAATTCAGACTCAGCTTCATAGTGTTCTTGTCATCTTGATGGTGGCCGTAGGATGGCTGGTGGATTTGCTCGAGAAAGTTGTCGGGCTGCCTGTTCCCAACGAGGTGGAAGAGCTCGATGGCCGTGGTCAGTTTCTGGGCCTTCTGCCAAAGGACTGACTCCCCGGCTAGCTTGCTGGCGGGAACTTTATCCTGCTCTCTAGACGTTAGACCTGAGCGGCATTCTGCTTATTCGATTGACGCCTAGGTTGAGGGGCCTTTGTGGGGTCATCCTTTCAGTGTTATATATCAGCATGTTCCTTCATATTTCATCCTGCAACGTGGTGCTCATCTGCTGTTGGAAAGTTTGATTCATTTGTTGTTGGAACCCTGCTAGGATTTCGCGCAGCGATCCTACAGAGACTGGTAGGTCCAAATTTTTATCCAGCACGGCGTCCCTGACGCTGGGACTTAGATGGCCTCCTGGGGGAGGTGCCTCAACGTCCGGTTCCTCCTCAACAATCACCTCGGCCTCCTGCACTCGATCTGGTGTATTTCTAGCATTGGCGACTCGATTTGCTTCCTCTATATGGTGTTGACTTCTGTCTCGGGGCTGTCGTTCCCCTGATCCGCCGTTGTGCTCTTAGCCTTCAGATTGCGGTTCGTCCATGATACTATACCTCCTCACAGACGGCGCCAAATGTTGTGGGATCTTTTGTGGTGATGACGTGTCACGCGTTCCTCGAAGGTATCAAGTATGCGCTGGCATGATCGTCCTGCAACCTGCAAAACAAGAATATTCCCGTGGGAATATTCCCTCTAATGCCTAAATAAGTATAGGCTATAGAGATAAGTAACTTTTAGAGAGAAGGCAGAGAAAATATAGTTTAAGGTAGGTGGGAATATATTGATTGCCCCTTTACCTTGGGATCTGAGCTATTTATAGGGCTAGGGTTTCTTGGGAATTAATCCCTAAACCCTAGCTGCATGATTGGATGACCTCTGAGATTAGGACATGTGTCCTTTAGAGGATGTTTTCCAGGGCTGAGGGTGCCTTCCTGAGCTCGGCCTATCTTTTGGGCCAGCATTTTATTTTCTCAATAAGACGTTTCTTAGGTGTCCATTTTATCGTACGAAGGCCACGTGTCACCTTTTAGTTTAGGCCACATCAACTACCAATCGAGGAAATTTACTGTTACCTTTCTAAAAGGATTTACTGCAGTGCAAGATATTTAATTATAAACAATAATTAAAACATACATTGAAGCATGCAAAGTCTAAACATTTATCCTGAGTAATAACTTTAAAATTTAAAGCAATCATGCAATTTATACAAGTCATTGGCATTTTATTCGAGTTTTTGTGTTCCGTCAGGTGTGAATAAAATGAATCCAAGCTCCTTAAATCATTAAAGAATTAAGCACATTATGTATTCTGACTCAATTCTAAATAAAAACTTTGGTGTATAAGACTAATTTTACATTCAAATTAATGGCACGAAGACTATATTTACTATCCTATTTGGGCCATACTAGTCACTTTCTATAAACTCCAAAACAGTACATTTACAATATACCATTCATCCATCCATTTATCAATGAATGGCCCACATAGCAAGTTAGTAGAAAAATCATGCATCACATAAACATTTGCAGCAACTAATCAAAGGTTCCAACAATCTACAAATTATTCAACCTTATTAGTTCTAATCGAGTTGTTTTAACCTTAAAGGAATGTAGACCTAATCAAGAGTTTAATGACTAAAAGCTCCCACTAAAACCAAAAATTTACATGCTTTACAAATTTTAAACATAAAATTGTATTTCCTAGTCCAACCGGAAACTTACAAATTTAAAAAAAATTTAAAGCTCATATAAAATAATTTTAAATCCCTTAATATTATTTTCCGTTGATTAAAATTAATTAATTATAATTTTATCAAGGTTTTAATTAGTATGAATCTATTTATAATTATTAAATTAATCAAAATTAAATTCCGAGAAAAAATTAAATTACGAAATTAAATTTAATTAAAATCGTTTTCAACCGAAAAATTAAACGAATGACCCAACGTGCCAAGGCAAGGCCGTAGGCCGAAGCCCACACCTCGCCCAAGCAAGCCACGCCGCAGTGCCCATGGGCCGCGTGCACAAGTGCAGCTCCCATGGCCTGCTTTGTTGCTGGCCGAGTGACGCACCACAGCAAGCAACACACCATCACTTGATGTGCTTGCTGCTGCGCGCTGGGCAGGGGGTTTGGTGCAGCGGCACGCGAGCTCCCTTGCTGGTTGTGCTGCTGCCTTGCCTCTTGCCTTGCGTTACGATGCATCGTCGCCTTGCTCGATCACCCGCACAACACACAACGCACAAGACCGTGCCCGCGCGCGCATGCTTGTGCTTGCTCGCTGCCTCGTACCGCATGGGCGACGAGCTCCTTTGCTCGTCGTCGCATGCCCGCACTATGAAACACCTCTTAAGGGTAACACTTAGCTTCCATTGCTTCGTGCGTGCAAGATTTGTGATCGTTTTATAAAAATAAATAACTTTTATATTTAAATTTAACGACAAATTAATAATCCATATTAATTTCAATAAATTTAGGCGAAAAAATCAAAAATTTATTATTCAAATTAATTTTCGATTACATATATTCTTAGGGATTAAAATCTAGGTCATAATATTTTAATACTTTTTTAATTTTAACAAATTTTATGGTGGCTTTTTAATCATAGGATCCTAATTAAATTATCAATTAATTATGAAAATCAAAACAAATTCTAAATTATTTGAAATTTAACAAATTAATAATAATTACAAATTAGGTTGTATAATTAACAAAGTTATGCCTTAAAATTGTTAAACATATACAGTAGGTCAATCATAGTTTCAAGATTTACATACAAGAATCGCAAAAATTTAATTTAACATCATAAAAATTACAAATTTTGCATTCGAAAAACTAAAACCTCCGAAAAGTCATAGTTAGGCTTCGAATTTGGGAATTCTGGGTTGGACATCAAATGTTTGATTTTTGCCAAAATTTTAAAATGCCGTTTACATGTGAAATTAACTATTAAAACATAAGATTTCGACCATTATTGATAAAACTGCCGAAAAATCCTGCGAACATATAATCAAACGATCGCATGAATTTGCAATTAATTACTTCCACGAAATTAATCACCGTTTTAATTCATTGCAAATTTATAAAATTTGATCCATGTTAACTATGGAATTAATTGATTATAGAATTAATTAGAGGCTCGTGATACCACTATTAGGTTATAATAATATAACAATATAATTCATGAGGGAAAACCATAAAGCTAGAATCAAAATTAATTGCCACATAGTCAATTAGCATAATTCAGGTGATACACAATGTGATGCGTGCCTTCCCTAGTTGCTCCCGAACCGAACAAAAACAAGTCTTTAGAGCCCCAAACGTTGCCCTTCCGTAGAAAGTCCACAATACGTTCGGATCTGCCTTAGGTTCAACCAACTAGGATTTTACTTAAGATTTTATGTATTCGGGCAGGCTTGTATTACGTTCTCCCTTGAACACAATGGGAATAAAGAATATGTTTTCAATTCAATTGATGTATATAATTATGAGGGCCTAGCCTCATATTTATAGTGTAGGAAATAAGGAATTTGAGTCTTGCTAGGAATAGAACTACCAACCCTACTAGGATTGAAATTCTTATTCAATTAGCATTGCAACATTAATTAAACTCTAGTAAGACTAGGAATATTTAATCCAAGGTTACTTGGGAATTAAGCAATCGGATATTCTTGGAGCCCAAGACGAAACAACCCAACGCAGCCACAACGGGCCACGTTGGTGTGCGTGCTGCCTCGACCCAGTGCGCTACGTACGACCCTCGCCTCGGCAGGCCTTGCAGTCGCTGCTCGCTGGCTGGGCGCAGCCCATGAGATGCTCCCTTGCCGCAGGCTTGGCGCGGCCCATCTGATGCTGCCTTGCTTGCAGCTTAGCGCGGCACATGAGGTTGTTGCCTTGCTTGTAGCTTGGCGCGGCCAATGGCTGTTGCCTTGCTCGCAGGGCGCGGCCCATGGTGCTTCCTTGCTTGTCGAGCGATGGGCCGGCTCGCTTGCCGGCTTGTCGCTCGTCGAACTTCCGATTTGTTTTCCGATTCCGGAATTCATTTCTGTTTCGAACAAATATTTACGTTTCCGTTAATATTTCCGATACCGGAAATAATTTACTTTTCCGACAATATTTCCGATTCCGGTAATATTTCCATTTCCGGCAATTCCGGCAATATTTCTTTTTCCGATAATATTTTCCGATACGAACCATATTTCCGTTTCCGGTAACATCTACGATTTGGATAATATTTATATTTCCTTCATAAACCATTGTTCCATTTCCGGCAATATCATCATTTCCGGAGTATTCTTTATTTTGTCTTTTGACGATTTCAAGTCCCACTGGAACCGAGATCCGTCGTTTCCGAATGTTCATAAATGGAGTACTTAATGAGTAATATATTCACTAAAATACTTGATCCGTTCACGTACTATTTGTGTCACCCTACGGGTTCAGTCAAGAGTAGTTGTGGATTAATATTATTAATTCCACTTGAACTGAAGCGGCCTCTAGCTAGGCATTCATTTCACTTGATCTCACTGAATTATTAACTTGTTAATTAATAATGAACCGCATTTATTAGACTTAGCATTAAATGCATACTTGGACCAAGGGCATTACTTCCTTCAGAAACTTAGTACATACTGGGTATTAAGATCTATTTACAAAGATCTTATAATATTGTTTTAGATTAAGTAATGGCATTTACTAAATCAAACTCGAAAGACTCCATTGGAGATATTCGAACCATATGAATAAATCTAAGTAATAAGTGTTTGAACTATATATAAGTATTTACTAAGTTAAACATCAAAGAGTCTAAATGAGATTCTTAACCTATATTATATGTCAAAGAATTTAGTTGGATTCAGTCTCTACTGAAACTGAATAAGCTTAACTTACATGAATAGAATTCAATTGGGAATTATTCTGCAAAAGAATTTATCATGTATGATATAATATAAGGATCGCCAAAATGTATCGTATGGCTTTAGGCATGACCAACATATACCAATCTCTATTGGTCTAAGTAAAGATCAACTAGATTGAGATCAAAAAAAACTTATGGTACTTGAAAAGGCACATAGGAATAGTTCTTGATTCAAGGTAATGAAGATATGTTAATATTGATGCTACATGCATAAACACTGGCAACGGATCAAGCAAGATCCCTTTGGAGTTTACCATTGGCAAGAACGAGCTATATGCATCGTGGTTTGAAATGGCAACATGGATTGAAGACCATGAGTTGTTGCGAGGGAAATTAAACATTAATTTCTATGTTCAGAGATACAGATGGAAAGTCTTCCACATATATGTGAACTTCTTGGATAAATAAATCCAAATAAAGCATCACTAGCAACCGATACAGTTGAAGTAAAATACTTATTGCCTAAGAAGCAATAAAACAGGGTTGTTTACGTTAAAGAGTTCTTCACTGAACTTGGGTAGATCACATGTCTGTTGGCTTGGGTAGACCACTTTTGAAGCAATAAATACTAGATCACAAAATAAACATACTCAAAAGATCTGATCATCCTATCTCGAAAAGCATTCGATGAAAAGGATATTAAGATTGGCAAAGCATGATAACTAAACCTATGCAACCAGTGAAATACAACACTCACATTGTGGCACTGGAAGTCAAACATAGTTT
Source organism: Spinacia oleracea (assembly GCF_020520425.1). Lineage (NCBI taxonomy): Eukaryota > Viridiplantae > Streptophyta > Magnoliopsida > Caryophyllales > Amaranthaceae > Spinacia > Spinacia oleracea. The sequence goes on along the minus strand of NC_079492.1, from coordinate 17,927,858 downwards.
TGAATTCCATTAATTATTTTAAAGATGGGTTTGAGGCCCATGATTGTAAAACATTGGGGTTGAACATTTATTTTGGTTTAGTATTAAATGATGAGTCCTTTCAATTTGAAGATATATTCAAGATAGACTGTCAGGACCAGTCCTATGACTAAGAAATGTCTATCAAGTGAACTTGAATGTCAAAAGTTGAAAATAGTCCTTGGTCGGAAGTTTTCTATAAAGGTGGACGCATAGAGAACGCTAGACGACTAGAATGCAAGATGACTAATAGTTATGTTTCTTGAACTATGTGGACATGGCAATGTCGCAATCATTTGCATAGATACTTACTTGAAAAGATTAGTATCGGACAGACCTATGAAACTTTACTGTAAGAGATGAAAATCTGTCATAAGTAAATTTCATTACATTATTAGACACTAATCCTCAATACCTGAATGATTTGAGATTACTTGTTTGAGAACTAGTTACTTTGACGTTGTCAAGCGTCGCACCGTAAAAGGAGACTATAGCGGCAGCGCTCAGGTAATCACCTATCAAACGAAGTCTAACCTCAAGATCACAAGATTGGGATTTGAAGGAAATAACGCCCTTGGTCCAGGTATGCATTCAATGCTAAGTCTAATAAATGCGGTTCAGTATTAATTAATTATGCAAGTTAATAATTCAGTGAGATCAAGTGAGCTGAATGCCTAGCTAGAGTCCGCTTCAGTTCGAGTGGAATTAATAATATTAATCCACAGCTTACTCTTGACTGAACCCGTAGCTAGGGTCACACAATTAGTACGTGAACGTATCAAGTATATCAGTGAATTAAATACTCTAATTATGAATATTCGGAATCGACGGATCTCGGTTCCAGTGGGAGCTGAAATCGTCAAAAGGCAAAATATGAATACTCCGGAAATGATGATATTGCCGGAAACGGAAATATGGATCATAACAGAAATATAAATATTATCCAAGTCGTAGATGGTGCTGGAAACGGAAACATGGTACCTATCGGAAAATATTATTGGAAATAGAAATATTGCCGAAATCGGAAATATTGCCGGAGACGGAAATATTACCGGAATCGGAAACATTAAATATTTGTTCGAATCGGAAATATTAAATATTGTTCGAATCGGAAATGAATTCCGGAATCGGAAAACGAATCAGAAGCGCGAGTACGAAACGATCGTCGGACGAGCTTGCTAGACGCAAGGCCCAGCACGAAGCCAGGCCCGCGCCTAGCGAAGCTCGCGCGCAGCAAAGCCAGCGAGGCCCGCGAGCAGCGAGAAAGGCATGGCCAAGCCCGCAGCAAGCGAGCCAGGCGAGGCCCAGCAGCAGCGCCCAAGGATGGGCCGCGTGCTGCCAGCCTGCCTTGGCCGAGCCGCGCACCGTGGCCTTATGGGCTGCGTGTGTGTGTGTGTGTTTGTGCAATGCTACGAATCCTTGGTCGTTTAGGATTGCTTAATTGTTTTCCTAATTCCACAAGAATTAAATGTTTAGTGTTTAATTAAACATTAAATTCTAATGGATTAATTTAACTAGAATTCTGATAGAATTAGTTATTTGAATCCTAGTGGAAATCTAAAACCGATATTTCCTCCTTATAAATAGGTGATTCATAATCACAATTTATACATCACAATCAACAAGTATTCATATAGTTTAAGTTTAAATGAATTTGATAATTTGCCTAAAACTAATAACTAAGCTTTCGAATAAAACATAATACCTTAGATAATATTCTAGTTAATTGAATCTAAGGCGGATCTGAACGTGGTGTGGACTATCTACGGAGGGGCGACATTTGGAGTCCTAAACTTGTTCTTGTTCAGTTCGGGAGTAGATAGGGAAGGCACGCGTCACATGTATGTATCCTAAATTATGCTAATTGACTATGTGGCAATTAATTTGGATTCCTGGCTTTATGGTTTTTCCGCATGAAATATATGTTTTATATTTGTCATAACCTAAAAGTGGTATCACGAGCCTCTAATTAATTTCATAATCAATTATAGTTAACAAGGTTAAATTTTATAAATTTGCAATGAATTAAAGGGGTGATTAATTTCGTTGTATGTAATTAATTGCAAATTCGTGCGATTATTTGATTATATGTTCGCAGGATTTTTCGGCAGTTTTGTCAATAATTGTCGAAATCGTATAATTTTATAGTGAAATTCACATGTAAACGACGTTTTAAAACTTTGACAAAAATCATAGATTTATCGCCGAACCCAGAATTCCCAAATTCGAAGCCTAACTATGACTTTTCGGAGGTTTTAGTTTTTCGAACGCAAAATTTATAATTTTTATGATGTTAAATTAAATATTTGCGAATCTTGTATGTAAATCTTGAATCAATGATTGACCTACTATATATGTTTAACAATTTTAAAGCCTAATCTTGTTAATTATACTACCTAATTTGTAATTGTAATTAATTTGTTTAAATTCGAATAATTTAGAATTTGTTTTGATTTTCATAATTAATTAGCAATTTAATTAGGATCCTATGATTAAAAAGGCACCATAAAATTTGTTAAAATTGAAAAAGTTTTAAAATATTATGACCTAGATTTGAATCCATGAAAATAAATATAATCGGAAATTAATTTGAATAATTTTTTTTTTGATTTTTCGCCTAACTTTATGAAATTAATATGAGCTATTAATTTGTCAATAAATTTAAATTATAAAAGTTTTGATTTTTATGAAAATCGTTCACGAATCTTGCACGCATGAAGCAATGGAAGCTAAGTGGTACCCTTAAGGGGTGTTGCATAGTGCGGGCATGCGACGACGAGCAAGGGAGCTCGTCGCCCATGCGGTACTAGGCAGCTAGCAAGGCACGAGCACACGCGCGTGGGGGGTTGCCCTGCTGTGCGGTGTGCATGTGAGCGAGCAAGCGACGAGCACTGGTACGCTCCAGCAAGCACTGGTCCGCCCAGTGCGCGCTGGCTCGTCCCAGCGAGCGATGCTTGCTGCGCATAGTGCGTGGCTTGCTCGGCTTGCTGTGTGCTACGCGTTGCCTGCTCAACGCATGTGCTATGACCAACGCAGTGACAGGCCTGGGCACAGCACTCGTGCACGCGGCCCATGGGCGCTGCTACTACAAGGCCTCGACGAGGCATGGGCGCAAGCCTATGGCTTTGTCTTGGCCCGTTGGTTCGTTTTAATTTTTCGGTTGAAAACGATTTTAATTAAATTTAATTTCGTAATTTAATTTTGAATAATTTAATAATTATAAATTTATTTATACTAATTATTTAAATTAATTAATTAAAACCTTGATAAAATTTAAATTAATTTATTTTAACCAACTGAAAATAAAAATAAAGGATTTAAATAATATTTTATATGAGCTTTAAATTTTAATTAAATTTGAAAGTTTCCGGTTGGACTAGGAAATACAATTTTATGTTTAAAATTTGTAAAGCATGTAAATTTCTTGGTTTTAGTGGGAGAATTTTAGTTATAAACTCTTGATTAGGTCTACATTTCTTTAAGGTTAAAACAACTCGATTAGAATTAATAAGGATTGAATAATTTGTAGATTATTGGAACCCTTAATTACTTGTTGCAAATATTGCATAATATGTTCTACTAACTTGCTAGGTGGGCCATTCATTGATAAATGAATGGGTGAATGGTATATTGTAAATGTACTGTTTTGCAGGTTGTGGAAAGTGACTAGTATGGCCCAAATAGGATAGAAAGTATGGTCTGCGTACCATTAATTTGAATGTAAAAATTATTCTAATGCACCAAAGTTTTTAATTTTAAATATGGTATGCGTACCATCAAATAGTTGTAATTAGTTTCGATTATAGCTTATCTTATTTGAAGAAAATGGCGCCTCCCATTGTGAAATTCAAGACGGAGATTCCAATCCATTTTCGAGACGGAGTTTGAAGTTGAAGCTTCAAGATGAAGTCGGGCCATACTAGATCACATTTATATCTTATGCATGCTTTAAGTTATTTACTTTAAATATGTCTTAATTATGCATGATATTATGGCTTGATTATGTTGCATGATTAAGGATTTTAGTTCACTTAAAATCTAACCAACATAGTAAGAGACTTAAGTTCCAAACTTTAAAAATTGAGTTAAAAGGTGCCATGCCAAAATAACACTTACTTGGATAACCTTTACATCAATCTTAGTAATAGTTTTCCGCCATAGCGAGGTGTTACTTATTGATCCTATAGGGGTAAGGTACACAAATAGTTGTGAGTACATGTTAGTTTTGGTGAAACTCAACGATATAAGTAAGGAGTCCTTTTACGTCTTGGCAAATGAGATAGGTTTACCTAATAAGTTCTTAGACGTACCTATCAACCAAGAGTAGTTTCTAGACTATTAGCAAAGGATTTGCTTACCTAAAATATTTTAGAATTGAGTCTAAATACATAATGTGCTTAATTCTTCAATGACTTAAGGATCTGGGATTCATTTTATTCACACCTGCCGGAACAATAAATTCGAATAAAATGCCAATGACTTGTTTAAATTGCATGATTGCTTTAATTTTCAAGTTATTACTCATGATAAATGTTTAGACTTTGCATGCTTCAATGTATGTTTTAATTATTGTTTATAATTAAATATCTTGCACTGTAGTAAATCCTTTTAGAAAGATAACAGTAAATTTTCTCGATTGGTAGTGATTCCAAGAAAGATTCACGGAAATGAGAGAAAATGAGCAATTTAAAATGTACGTTTCTTTTAGCGACTTTTATGGTTGTTTTCGAGTATCAAAGTCGAATGGAAAACCGATTGGTGCTTGTGAATTCAAAATATAATGTAGTTTTGAGATCATAAAGCATTGAGTTTAACACTCAGCTTTACCAATGGTTAACAACTTTATATCTTTGTCCATTTAATTCTTGAATGAGTCTAGGTCCTAGACATTCGAATAGATCGATGCTTAGAGAACTTTAGCAGCTTCTGGTAAGATCATCTAGTTGAAACAGAATATTCAACATAAATAAAATGGTAAGAACTTTGTTGGAGTGACATTGGACATGTCTAACAAAGTACAAAAGTCAACACTAGAGAAGTCGATTCTTAAGACTATAAGAAATGGTACAAGAAATAGGAAAACAAGGAACAAATGAAAGGAGTTTACGATTCCGTTTCTACCTATAAGTTTATGTTTAAAGAGAAGTGACCTAGCAATCAAACTTCCTTGGTATCATATACCGCTTGAGGTTTTTACTTAGGTAATAACTCAAACAATGGAAGCTAGGCTACACTAATGACCTACTAGTCTTATATGCACGCGATGCGTGCGGGAGTATATATATAAATCTTAGATAATTAAAAAAAATTAAAATTGTGTTATAACAATTAATCACCAAAACTAATAAGCAAGGAAAAATGTTTATAAAGTTTGATCATCTAAAGAAAAAAAATCCTATAAAAGTATTAGTATATAAATTGGTATCTCAATTAATTTTTCCTTCTCTACATCCAAGAGTTTATTCTCACATATGATATGTTTTCTTCAATTGCATTAAATCTTCCATCCCTAGCATTTTCTTCCAATCTGGCGTTGCTGCTGTCTATCTTCGACTTTCGGCTGAACCATTTTCGATTTCATGTCATCATAATCAAATACGGAAGGGTCTAGGTTCGGGAGGTTTGAGATTTGCAGAGCATCCCGACCAGCTTACCACTACAAATGTAGCATATTTATTTTTTTTAAAAACAACAAAAAGCTTAAACCCTACATAACCAGAGCAAAAACACTCCAAATATACCAATCAGTACAAAAATCAATCCCTAGCTTCGAAATGGGGATTCCATTTTACATCCAACTATTCAAAATCAAGATATCACCACAATTAACAACAAACAACCCCACATTAAAGAAATCAAATTCAATTAAAACTACAACAGCCCAGAATCCAAATTTAACAGATCTAACAACCTAAAAGACGCTACCCCTAACTAACAAAAACAAAATAAACGCCGATGACTCAAACACCTCGTGGGTTAACCTTGGTCCCACTCCGCACAATAAGCAGATCCCAAATCCAATAGATATATGCTGCAAGAAAGCCAGGGATGGTCATAACGTTTAGCAAAATATATAATATTCAACAGAGTGGATACAATTAATCGCAAATTAGAATGAATTCAGACTTAAAACGACATGTGAGACTTTATAACGTGCGTGAACAGAATTAATGGTACCAAACTTCAGACAAAAGATACTCTGCCACTGGACTTTAACCGAGCCCACTCTTTGCTCACTTACACTTTTGGACTCTAGAGTATCTCCTACACCTAAATGAGAAAGATTGCTAAAAACATACAGCTTACAACCACATACCTCAACATTAATTATGTTAATGTAAGGTAAAGATAATCACCAAAAACAATGTTACTATAATCCAGATGCGTGAAAGCTCAAATTTTTCTGTTTTTCAACTCAATAGAACACAAATTCTTGAAGTGATGTAATTTGATGTTTTCTTGGCGATTTCATAGACGAAAAACACGAAAGGAAAAGTTACTTGCATAGAGTTGTAAACACTATTAATTTAATTAATGAGGAGAAGTCCTCTGCATATTTTCCCCTTCTTCATAGGGGATCATGATCGCATTAAACTTTGGGTTAGAATATCATAGCGATTAGACTATCATAGCGATTAGTTTTCAGCATGGTTATAAAAACAATGTTGCTACCAGGATTCATTAGACTTTGATTCATGCTTAGTGGCTATTGCTTATGCTGCAAAGAAATGTAGCAATGACAACTTATGACGACATTACACAAACCAAATTCCTGCCAACTTTCAATTACGATATACATAAATTCCTGGGTCGTATTTTCATTTGCAGACAATAGAAATAATTAGAACCTAAAAAAACCCAATTACCTTGGTTACTTCATTCCAATGAACAAAATCAAGAATTACCCACATCAGGCAATTGACCATTATGTCATACCTAAACAAAACTACTTCACTAATGTTACAACTGTATTTAAATTCATAAGGGGAAAAAAGATTTTCAGAATAAAAGGAGAAAAGGAGGGAAATGATTAGAACGGGGGAAGGGGAAAATGAAAATGTTCAAGTATCTAAACTGGTTGACTTTAAGTAAGATAAAAAACATGACAAAAAGATCACGAAAGAAAATTGGAATTGGATCATACTTAGACGCATGTTTGTGGTCAAAATTACTTACTTTGAATCCTTCAAATGTCTTCACTTGAAAATGACAAAAAGATAATTGAAAATGAGCGATACCCAACAACAGTAAATTCAACAATACTCACCGAAAAATACAATCAATCCAATTCATATTTTTAGGGTTTAAACATGAATTAAAGAAATCCCAAATTTGAAAAAAAAACACAAACTTGATCAGAGGTCTGTATTTCTGAAATTTGAAATTCAACCTAATCTAGCAAAAACAAACACATAAACTTGATAACCATATAAATAAAATTAAGAAACAAAAAGAAGCATTACAGTGGAAATAAATTGAATGATTAAACCGTACTTGAATTCATACCTGTTCGAACGTGATGGGAGAAAATCCGATTGAGGTGATACTTTCTTGTTAGACCTTAATGAAGAAGTCCAGTAAACCTTTGCCCTTTTCATTCGCGAAACTGCAATCGGGGGAAAAAAGTGTGACCCTACTTTGACCCTAATTTGACTCTGAAAATGTTAATTGCAGCTAAAATCTGGAAACATTCTTACCTTCTTTGTAAGCCATTCATGTTTATCAGTTCCAAATTAAATTTCCACCACTCTGCAAAGCATCAATAATCAACACTGAAATAAAATTAAAATATGGTTTGAACATCAGTTGCCAAACTAAAGCCATAGATTGTCATTAGAAACCCAAACAATTTTTCCAATAACAGTACTATATTCTTTTACAGTTTTATTTACAGCTCAAACTTTAGTTAAAACTAATTGAAATGATTTGTGTTTGGTGGTATCAGCATTTATTTGTGTTGGTAATGATTTCAATTTTCTTCTTAATGTTAGTAGAAAGAAAGTCCCTTGTTAACCATTATTCAAGCTGTAAGGCACAATGATTAACCATTGCCATGCAATATCCGCATAGGTCCAAAGACGGGCTAGCGAATCCCCAGAAACAAACCCCATGATCCAAACTACAGTGTCAAGTGCAATATCGCATCAAAATGTTCAATGATCTGGGATGTTTCTAGATCGACCACTGATCAACAAAATAAAAACAATAACAGAACTCTAATTCAAAGAGAAACAGTTTATACACCATTACAAATTTAAATAGAAAATTCACTGTTTTTAGGGATTTTTAATGTGTATTTCTCCCTGAATCGAATTTGACTGAAGTAAAAACAACAAAATACAAAACCTAGATCTGATAAATCCCAAAACCCAAAAGCAAACCCCCCCAAAATCCATAACAACTTACAAACATTAGGCTAAAAGTTGAAAAGGGTTTGTTGGTGAAGAGACTTACAGCGGAGGGATTGACCTCTTCTTCTTCGAAAGGGTTGGGATCATAACGACCTGCCATTTTCAAAAAGAAATGATCAGACCCATGATTATTTCATTAAAAAGAAATGATCTTGAATTATTCAATTTCATCAAAGCAAGTACTATTTCAACCAAAATCAACCAACCAACCAACCAACTGTCAAATCCCATAAAAATAAAAATTCCCAAATTTAATATTGTGACAAAGTCCAAAAATCATGAAATTATCAGAGAAAAAAAGCACGAATTTTCATTTTATTTACTCATTTAGTAGTCAAAATGATCCAAGAGCTAGTAAAACAAAAAGTATAATTATACAAAACTAAAACTAACCGAATGCAACATTTAGCTAGAACTGCAAGAGCATTTAATAAGAACATCAACAAAACACAAAATTTCCAGAAAAAAAAAATAAAGAACAAAAAAGTGAGAAAATTTCCAAACCTTAGCACGGCGGTGAAGAGGGGCAGCCATCAAGCAAATATGAGCCATAGCATCAGGATTAACCTAATTGAAGGAGAGAGAAAATGAGAATCTGTAGAGACCTCCAAAATCGGTTTGACTCTAAAACTAAACCCTAAATCAAAGCATAAAAAAGATTTATACTCCAATTGAACTCGAATCAAACTAAAATTTGAAGAAATACACTGGTAAATCCGCTAATTAATTATAGGTCTTCAACGAAACCTTGAATTTAAAAGAAATTCAAATCACAAAATCTGCAAAATTAAAAAATAAAATAAAATTGAATCGACATTCACTCATTTCACCTTGCTCGCGCAGCAGCAGCTTCCGCCCATTCATTAGGAGAGAGAAAATCAAATTCTCGAAGAGTTTCGAATTCAAATTTGGGAAAAACAAATAAGGTTACATTGGAGATCGAGAGAGATTCGATGGTTTTCTGAGATCTTTGTGATTGTGTTTTCTGAGATTTGATTTGTGGAGATTCGAAGGATTTGGGGGTTTTTTCGTTTTTGATTTTTTGGATTTTTTCGAGAGGATTTGAGGGAGGAGAGAGAAGAGAGCGACGGGAGGCAGGAGAGCAGGAAAGGTTGAACGTTACTGAATAAAAGTAGCCTTATAATTGAGATTAGCTGTTGAACGGGTGAGGGTATTTTTGTATTTTTGCAAGTGGACACGAAAAGTTAAATTACTAAAATGACCTCAGCTCTTGGCTTATATAATAGAGATTAGTGGGAAATGAAGCATGGCATTGCTACATTAGATGTAGGGTCATCTAGTTTGTTTTAAGTCCTTTCAAAGGCTGGAACTTAATGGCTATTTTGTTCCATAATCAGAATACCTAAATTTTTGTTTTCAAACATGGAAAGACTCACATTCAAGAAAAAAAAAAAAACAATGTTTGTTTATTTGAATGAAATGGTCATTTACGGGTTGAGTCAATATGCTTGATTAAAACAAACAACTCTTTAACAATAAGAACCAAATTCATCAAAGCTATTGAAAAGTAATTTCATAATATATATCTAAAGAGTTCCTAAACTCAGTGGGAGCTTAGTGTTTGTTATTCGACAAACTAAGGCCAAAGTATAGATATATCTTTCATTGTGATTTATTTAAATGAGACACAAGGGTATTGTTTCTACCACAAATTTTTGAGAACATAATGTTTGTTTGCTCGAAATAATGTCCTTTTGGAGATTCGTTTCCAAAATGACAAGTGGAAGAAAATAGACCTCGAAAGTCTTCGAGGCGAACAACAAACATAATCGGAGATTCCGGAGGCTTTTCGAAGTTATTCAGAAAATCCGAACACTTATTCTTTAAGGACTTTAGAAGTGGCTTTAAGGAATAGACATCTCTTAGAAGACTTTACAAGTGCTTCAAGGAGAACAGAATATTTAAAGGACTTTAAGTGTCTGTTATTCTATTGTTTGATGTTCTTATACCCAAGTAAGGCATAGAGTTCAAGTCACTGAAACTATGAGATTCTTCTATTAGATGGTGAAGAAACATGTAGTTCAGGTTACTGAAGCTATGAGATTCTTCTATTAGATAGTGAAGAAACCTACAACTTACGATCAAACTATTATCATATAGATTAATGAGTTTGTGACTTGTAAGAAAGCTATGACGAAACCCAGATTCCCTAAAATGGTTAGAGGCCATATTTAGACTCAATATTTTAAATGGTTAGAGGCCATAAAACATACTCAATGTTTTGATGACAAAATTGAATTTTTGTTGATTTGCAAGAATGGTTTACACCTATTGGTTGCAAATTGGTTTTAAGGATAAAAACCATCAAAGCATGGAATTGTGTTTTCACACACAAAGATGGATTAGTTGCTAAAGGTTACAAGCAAATTCACGGTGTGGATTGTGTTGAAACCTCAAGCAAAATTGTAATGCTCAAGTCTATAAATCAAGCAATGATTGCATATTGTTATATATGGCAATTGGATGACAAAATGTATTCCTCAATCAAAAGTTGGAAGAAACTATGTACATGGCATGTCATAGAATTTGTGGATCCAAATCATGCTTGAACTGAATGCTAGCTTATGAATTCTAAGCACAGATTTAAGCAAGCAATTGGGAACCGGAACTGTATTTTAGTGAAGCTAATAAGTATATTAGTTTCATAAAAAAATGCACATTATTCTTATAGATATATAGAAAGTTTAGTGGGAGTAAAAACTTAACTGGTCCTATGTGTATCACACACATATCTCTCTATTGTGAAATAACATTCAAATGCTAATGACTTAGATTTGAAATTATTCATCAATGATGGACCAAGGCGAAACTTAGTACATACCGGGTATTAAGATCTATTTACAAAGATCTTATAATATCGTTTTAGATTAAGTAATGGCATTTACTAAATCAAACACGAAAGACTCCATTGGAGATATTCGACCCATGTGAATAAATCTAAGTAATAGATGTTTTGAACTATGTATAAGCATTTACTAAGTTAAACATCAAAGGATCTAAATGAGATTCTTCGCCTATATTATATGTCAAAGAATTTAGCTGGATTCAATATCTACTGAAACTGAATGAGCTAAAGTTACATGAATAGAATTGGGAATATTTCTGCAAAAGAATTTATCATGTGTGATATAATATGAGGATCGCCAAAAATGTATCGTATGACTTTAGGCATGACGAACAAATACCAATCTCTATTGATCTAAGTGAAGATCAACTAGATTAAGATCAAGAAAAACTTATGGTACTTAAAAAGGTACATAAGATTAGTTCTTGATTCAAGGAAATGAAGATATGCTAAATATTGATGCTACACGCATAAACACTGGCAAAGGACCAAGCAAGATCCCTGTGGAGTTAAACATTGGCAAGGACGAGCTATAGAGCAGCGTGTTTGAAATGGCAACATGGATTGGAGACCATGAGTTGTTGCATGGGAAACTAAAACATGAATTTCTATGTTCTAAGATATAGATGGAAAGTCATCCACATATCTGTGAACTGCTTGGATAAGTAAAATCCAAACAAAGCATCACTAGCAACCTAAACAATTGAAGTAAAAGTAATTATTGCCTAAGAAGCAATAAAACAGAGTTGTTTACGTAAAGAGTTTTTCACTGAACTTGAGTAGATCACATGTTTGTTGACTTAATGGTTCTTCATTGCAAAATGTGTAGACCCACTATTGAAGTAAGAAAGACTAGAGCACATAATAAACAAACTCAAAAGATCTTATCATCCTCTCTCGAAAGAAATTCGATGAAAGGGATATTAAGATTGGCAAAGCATGATAACTAAACCTATGCAACAAGTGAGAAGCAACACTCACATTGTAGCATTGGAAATCAAGCATAGCTTTGAATTTGATACGGTTATGGATGAAAGTGATAGTCTTATGCTAGCAATTGGAATCAAAACTGATTTGGGTTCAATGGCTCATTTTGTGTGCATGGTGACTTGGATTGAGTGAGCTCGTTATATGGTCCTTATTATCAAGGTGGTACGTTAATCAAACTGGTCCGTTTAATCACATTGGTCCGCTTGTTTAAACAGATTGTACGCACTTATTATTTTTAATTGCTTTGGTTAAAGTCGGTTTAATAAAGGGATATTTGTTTAAATCCCCAATTTAAATTCAGTCATTACTTAGCTTTGATTATTGCTGTTTGTAAGGAGAGTTTTAAGCCTTTGTAACCTCCAATTTAGTGACTGAATTAGGAGGCTTTAGAGCTTGTAACTGCCAGTTTTAAAGGCTCTTAAATGGCTCTTAATTTGCCGTTTAAAGCTCTTGTAGCTGTTGGTTTTTGGCTATTTATAGTCAGCTTCTTGATTGGAATAAACAACCAACTGGATGATTAAAACACTTGTTTGTTACATTTCAAATTATAGTTTATAATTCAGCCTTTTTCTTTGTTTTGGACGCGTTTCCTATTCAAAGAACTGATTGTGAGTCAATAGGTCTTGTCTTGCATTCACGATCAACGAGTTAAAGGTCTAGCTTGTTAATCAACTATCCTTGTTTATACAACAAGTTTTTAAACTCGTATGTGGATGAAGTTCTTTGTGATGTTATTCCTATGGATGCTTGTCATATTTTGTTGGGTCGTCCTTGGCAGTTTGATAGGGACGTGATTCATAAAGGGAGAAGCAATGAGTATGAATTGAGAGACAAAGGCAAGAAAATTGTGCTAAAGCCTATGTCATCTCAAGCGGTTCGATCCATGAGTGTGAAACAAAAGAAAAAGCCGAATCTCACCATGTTGGCTAGTGAATGAGAAATTGAGCAAGCTCTTGATCACGGAGAGTTGGTGTATTTGCTCGTGGCTAAGGAGAGTCCAATTGAAGGCCAAAATTGGAAAGAAGGCAGTCCCATTGCCGAATTGCTGTTTGAGTTCAAGGATGTATTTCCGGATGAATTACCACCAGGTTTGCCCCCTATTCGTGGTATTGAACATCAAATTGATCTTATTCCAGGAACTTCTTTGCCTAATAAGGCTGCCTATCGTTGCAATCCGGAGGAAACAAAGGAATTACAAAAGCAAATTGATGAACTTGTGAATCGAGGCTATGTTAGAGAAAGCTTGAGTCCATGTGCTGTTCCGGTGTTGCTTGTGCCTAAGAAAGATGGAACATGGCGAATGCGTGTTGATAGTAGGGCTGTGAATAACATTAACATCAAGTATCGTGTTCGAATTCCGAGACTTGATGATATGTTAGATGAGCTCCATGGTTCGAAGTTGTTCTCAAAAATTGATTTGCGAAGTGGTTATCATCAGATTCGGATGCGTGAAGGAGATGAGTGGAAAACGGCTTTCAAGACAAAACATGGTTTGTATGAGTGGACCGTCATGCCATTTGGTCTCACTAATGCTCCTAGTACGTTTATGAGGCTAATGAACGAAGTGCTTAAATCATTTTTGGGCAGATTCGTTGTGGTATATCTTGATGACATCTTGGTGTATAGTAGGAACGAAGAGGAGCATCTGATTCATTTGAGGGATGTTTTTGAAACACTTAGAGCTCAAAGACTCTGGGAAGCTAGAGAAGTGTTCATTCCTTGTTGACAATGTTGTATTCTTGGGCTATGTGGTTTCGAAAGATGGAGTGTCCGTGGATCAGTCCAAGATCGAGGCTATCAAATCATGGCCTAATCCTAAAACTATAAGTGAGGTGCGTTCATTTCATGGTCTTGCTTCATTTTATAGACGTTTCATTCGTGATTTCAGTACTATTACTAGTCCTATCACTAGTTGCTTGAAGAAAGGTGCTTTTGTATGGGGAGAGGACGCTCAAAAGGCGTTTGATGTGATTAAAGAGCGTTTGTGTGCTGCTCCTATTTTGGCGCTGCCAGATTTCTCTCAACCTTTTGAGGTCGAGTGTGATGCTAGTGGAGTGAGGATTGGTGCTGTTTTGATCCAAGGTAAGCACCCCATAGCTTATTTTTCGGAAAAGTTAGGGGGTGCTCGTTTGAATTATTGCACTTATGATAAAGAGTTCTATGCCATTGTTAGAGCTTTGGATCATTGGAGTCATTATTTGCGTTCTAGCCACTTTGTTTTGCATTCTGATCATGAATCTTTGAAGTATATTAATGGGCAACAAAAATTGAGCCCAAGGCATAAATGGGTTGAGTTCTTGCAATCCTTTCATTTTTCTTCGAAATACAAAGATGGTAAAAGCAATGCGGTGGCTGATGCATTATCACGAAGGTACACTTTGCTTGCTACACTTGATGTTCGTTTGTTGGGGTTTGAGACCTTAAAAGATTATTATCTTGATGAGTTTGTTTGGTGAGTTTGTTTGTTTTTCGGTTCTTTGCGGGACTTGCTCCCACGCATCTCCGGTTAACTCTTTCTAACTCACATGCATTCTTTGGGACGGGCATATTTCTTGTGGGGCATTTGGTTGGATGGGTAGCTTTGCCCCTCCATGTTTTGTTTTAGGCCTTGAGGACACGGCCTAATTCAAGCTTGGGGGGAGTTTGATTTGTGTGGTTACTTTGTGATTGTTCATGCCATTGAAATCATGCATTTTTGTGTGCTTTGTATATACTTTTATGCTTTCTTTCCTTAGTTTCTTTGATTTTAGTTTGTTTTATTTTCTTTTTGTTTCCTTTGTTTTCCCTATTTTCATTTCTTTTCTTTTCTTCCTTTTTCTTCCTTCTTCTTTCCTTTTTCTTGGATTTCCCTTTCCTTTTTGTCAAGGCAAAATTTTCTAGTTTTTAGGCATTATTCTTGATTTGGGCATAATAAAAATGGAACTTGTAGGTTAGAATGCTTTTATTCCTAATTGGTAGATGTGTGCATGGTTTTCAATGTCTTGGTTCGAGTCTAGGATTTAGGTGTTAAGAAAGTCGCTTAGAACTTTGGGTAGCATGAGTCTTGAACCCTTGGTTTGTGGTAAGACGGTGTCGATTTCTCTAGTGACTTGAAACCGGAGAGGGTAGTATTTGCTCCCATTTGTGAGGATTATGTTCATTTTAGCCCAAACACATGTATACATATATTGAGTGGCATGGATCCTTGGCATTGACTTTCTTATATCCCGAATTTGACTTTTTCCTTCCCGAGACCGCGACCGAACTACTGTAGGGGACGATAGAGGCATTTCTTTCGGTGACTATTTTTCTTTTTAGTTTAGGACTTTATTTTCTATTTTTTCTCATATATTTTTGTTTGCACTTTCCCCCTTGCTAGCCATTTGAGCCTTGCCCCTTCATTTCTTATAAGCTCATTACAAGCCTATTAGCCTTTGTTTTATTTTCACCCTTAGAAGTGATAGTGAAGCTTTGTGTTATTGTGCTTGATGGTTTTGAATGATTATGCAATGTTGAGGAATGATTGTTGTTGGATTGAATGGCAAGTTTGGAAAATATGTTGTATATAGTGAATAAATGGTGCATATGCAAAAAAAGAGAAAGGAAAGTTTTGAAAAAGCCAAAAATAGAGAAAAATAAGGCAATGAGAAAAGTTTCAATTGAAACACAAAAAAAGGAGAAAATCAAATCAAGAAAAGTTCAAAAAGAGTTTTAGTTTATTTTTGTTGTTGAATAAGCTTGGGGGTGCCCCAAATAAGTGGTATGAGTTTGTTTTGTTTCTATTTGCTTGAGTAAAGTTCATTTCGCGCTTCACTTTAGGATTGAGTACCAATTTCCAAATTTGTTCCACACCCTCACCCCTAGCCTATACGATACACCCTAAAAAGTCCTTTTGACCCTTTTGAGTTGAGTCATTGTCGGTGGAGGGAGGATTAGGTCAAATTTATGGAATGGGATTGTCATGCTAAGATGTCGAGTAACTTTCTCTTCTCCCTTGCAATTCTTGTCTTCCGACGCCTTCGCGGCGTCATGAGAAGCTATTCTTAAGGGTGGATGGGATCTAGAGATTTGACATGGTATGCTCGGTTGAAGGGGAATTGATAAGTGCAAACCCTTAGTTCTCTTTGCTTCACACTTGAATCCTTCACTCGACTTAGGACACTGGTTAGCATGCATTCGTTTATTGGTTAGTAATATTAGCATTCTTTCGTGCTCGTTCCATAATAAAGGCCCATTTCTTGGATTTTGTAGTTTTATTTTACTATCTTTTCTATTCTTTTTCCTTTCTTTTCTTTTCTTTTTCTTTTCTTCCCTTTTTCTTGGTTTGTTTTTCCCTTTTAGGTCTTGCCTTGATTGTGTTTTTGGAAGAGTTATGGGTGGTTCTCTTTGGAAACCCTTGCGAGATCTCACTCGCCCTCATGAGAGATTCTGGGGTTCAAAGAGCTTGTTCCATGCGCTTAAATGCAACCGTAATTCCTATGAAAGTGAGTTCGGTTGTATATTCTTGTAGTTCTTTTTTTTGTAGTTTTTAGAATCTGAATAATTGCTCATTCTTCCCTATTTCGTGCTTAGTTTGCTAGAGACTAGCAAACGCCTAGCTTAGGGGAGTTTGATGAGCGACATTTATGTCGCTCCTAGCTTAGGATTTCATGTTAATTTATTATGATTTTTCGTAGTTTTTATAGTTTTTATAGAATTTTTATGTTTTCTTTCCATCTTGTGCATTATAGGTGAATCTTGTAGAATATGATGGAAAACCAAGTAGATTGGAGCAAAAACAGGGGTTGTGCGACCGAACAAATACTTTGTGCGCCCGAACAGTGAAGAAGTGGTGGACTTAAGGAAGATGCAGATTTGTGCGACCGAATGGCTCTATGTGTTCGATCGCACAGGTACCCCTTGTGCGATCGTGCTCTGTACCACGATCGCACAAAATGGAATTTTGAGGCAGAATGTCCCCAATTTTGGTGTTCGATCGCACAACATTTCATTCCCCCGCACAAGAATTTTGGGCGCCCAAACATTTTTACTGTGCGACCACATTGAAGATCTTGGAAGAATTGGTTAAGTCAGGTATGTTCGATCGCACAGAATTTCTGTGCGGTCGAACATGACGAAGGAATTCAGTCTTCGCTTTGTTTGCTCGCACGAAAATTGATGTGTGCTCGCACCAGCTTTTCCCATTCGATCGCATAGGGGGTCTGTGCGACCGAACGTCGACGCGGGCTGTGATAATTCGAATTTTAGCTTCTATTTGGGGAAACTTATAAATAGCTTTTTCATTTTATTTTCATTACAATTTCATTTTTTGAACTTCTTAATTACATTTTTCAGAATATTAGAGAGAATTCTTAGTTTTCAAGCTTTGGTTTTAGGAGAGAGAAACTCCATTGGAGGAAAGCTTCAAGTTGTAAACCTCTTCAACTCTTTAATTCTTTTGCATTTTCAATTCAATTTCTTTATGCTTTGCTATTCTTCTTGAAGTTTTGATTTCTTAATTCTTTGATGTTAGTTTTGATTGATGCTTAATTTTCCATTGATTCTCAATTGAATTCCTAGTTTCTTGATTCTTTGCATTCATCCTTTCAATTCAATGTCTAGTAGCTTTGAATACTTGAATTCCTTGGTTAAAAGCACGAGTAGTGAGTAGATTCTAGTTAGGGATAGGAGGGCTAAATTGGGGGAAATTGAAGGATGATTGTTGATTATTGATGTGATTAAACTTGAGTTGATGCTAGGATTTCCATGACTATAGAATTAGTAGTTGCAAATGCTAGTTCCATATGATTGATTGGAGTGCATTGTTTTGGTTTGGCAAGAGAATGTGAATCTCTATGATGCATGTGAAAAGTAGGTCTCAATCGTGAGTTGTCTAGTTTTAGGATCATGCGAGATCTTTTCCTTAATTAGAGGCTTAGCGTGTTCTATCTAAGAGGTGGCGAGCACGTCAATAGTAGCTTTTCCCCTATGTATCAAGTCCTTGCATCTTAATTGCGTGATTCCTTTGTCCTTCCACGATTACCCTAGCCTATCCCCGATTCCCTAACGCTTCCCTTATTTGGATAAACTTGTTTGATAGCTTAGATTTGTAGTCATTAATTCAATTCAATCTCCGTCCTAAACTAGCTTAACTAGCAAACTCAATTCGCTCCGTTTCTTTGGGACGATCCCTATGCTTGCCGCTATAGTCAATATAGCCGGTTAGGTGTTTTACAAATTTTGTTTGATTGAGGTGTATTCTTTCAACGACGGAAAATACTTCTATCAAATTAAAGGCCTGCCGAGGCATGGGCCGAGGCAGCACGCACACCCATGTGGCCCATCGTGGCTACGTTGGGTTGTTCGTCTTGGGCTCCAAGAAATATCCGATTGCTTAATTCCCAAGTAACCTTGGATTAAGTATTCTTACTTTTACTAGAATTCAAATAATTAAGAGTTTAATTAATATTGCAATTCTAATTGAATAAGAATTTCAATCCTAGTAGGTTTGGTAATTCTATTCATAGTAAAACTCAAATTCCTCATTTCCTACACTATAAATATAAGGCTAGGGCCTCATCATTAATATACATCAATTGAATTGAAAACATATTCTTGATTCCCATTGTGTTCAAGGGAGAACACAATACAAGCCTAACCGAATACATAAAACCTTAAGTAAAATCCTAATTGGTTGAACCTAAGGCGGATCCGAACGTGCTGTGGATTTTCTACGGAGGGGCAACGTTTGGGGGCTCTAAAGACTTGTTCTTGTTCGGTTCGGGAGCAGCTAGGGGAGGCACTTATCACATTGCATGTCACCTAAATTATGCTAATTGACTATGTGGCAATTAATTTGGATTCTGGCTTTATGGTTTTTCCGCGTGAATTATATTGTTGTATTATTCATAACCTAACATCATCTTCCATCCAAATTTCCTATAAATACTCCCCATTTTCAGACGAATGGAGGAGGAGAAAAATCATAATCTAAGTGTCGTAATGCTGCAGAATTTCTCCCACACATACAAACCTTCAAAAATACAATTTTCCTAAAATCCTAAAGTTCTATAATTTAAGAAATTGGGTCAAATCCTTGAAGCATCAACCTAAAAAACCTTGGTAATTCATAGGCCCTACATTTTCTATTTTCTATGCCTTTAATCTCAAGTAATCCCATGATGTTTTTGTAAGTTCATACTCACCTAAACTAAGAAAAGACAAAAAGGAGTAATATTTGAGGGGTTTTTATTCTTGAATCTCCCCTCAAATGATAGTCCATTTTCAATTTCAAAATTGCGACTGATTTATTTGTGGTCGCAAAAAAGCAGTCGCTAAATCGAGGTTTTCTTGTAGTATTATTTTCAAAAACCATGATTAGTAAGTGCGGTTTACACTCTTGAAAATGTTCTTTACAACAATCATCATACAAGTTTTACAAAAAAATCCTAACTTTATGGATGTTGAAGGATGTTTGAAGTAGTGCAATTCCTTCTTCAAACTAGAACTCATGAACTTCAAGTTTCTTGTTTAATATTCAATTTCAATGTTCAAAGTTCAATGATATTTAAATGGGAGCAAACTCTCTTTAAATAGATCACTTTCAAGTCTTGGAGCACATTAAAGATTAGATCTTTTTAGCATAAAAGTTATAATCTTTGAATATCTAGCCTCCTAATTTCAACATTCAAGTTCAAGTTTAATATTCAAGTTCAAAATCGATGATTCTATTTAATGAGCAACCTCATTTTAAGTTAGATTCATACAAAAATTGGGTTCAAAGGGAAACATGTCATGCCTGAACAAAGCTTTCCTTGATTGAACTTTCAAGATCGCACATTTCAATTCGATCCTTTATTTCAATTTCAATTATTTATGCTTTAACTTGCTTATTTCAATATCGCACCTTTACAGTTCATTCAATTTGCACGCCTAGTCCTTCTAGGCGGTTTGTTACACCTAGTCCATTATAGGTGGTGTTTAATCTTTACTTTTATGCACCCTTATTCTATTATTTGTGATGATTTGCTTTACATGTTTATTGCTTTCATCACCTCCTATGCTAATCAACAAAATACAAAGTTCGATCACGCTTAACATAAGATAATTTTTTAGCAACCAGCCTAAGGTCCTTGAATTTGACTAAAAGCGAAGCGATCACGTACAATTAGAAATTCTATGTTCTAAACATGCATGCCAAAACCCGCCTAACTAGTGTCATGATTAAGATTTTCTTGTACGAAAACGATCTTTGTCTTGAATAAACCAAGTTTGCAAGTCTTTCTAAATAAGTGCCTCGTTCCCAAATCCGAATCCCTATTCGATTTTCAATTCCAAATGTCTTATCCCGAGTCATGGTCTTTCCAAACCGGACCCTTAAAATTGTTTGGTGGCAACTCCATCGAAATTCAGCGTTCTAACGCCGTAGGTGCTCTTACGCACTTTTATAATTGAATTTCGATGTTCGTTGTTCAAAACCAGTTAACGTCATTAGTATGACACTAGAATTTGGCTCCCCTTGGGGTTGGAATGTGAGATTGTCAAAAATCATGTCAAATCTAGAGGTTACCTTTTTCAATAAACAGGACCAAGTTTGGGGTTTTTGGCGATTTCTAAACGGAATTCGCCAAAGGCTTAAAACTTACATTCAAAGTCCAAAAAACAATAATACGATAGAATAAACAGCCCCTACGTGTGTCTGCCTAAAGCTCGCGAAGCTCAACAAAGTTCACTTGATAGCGTGCTCTCTCATGACAAAGTGTGTATTGTGGGTGAGCCTAATGTGCTCAAATGATCCGGACGATTCACTTACTCCAGACTTGGCAAAGTTCTAGAAAATGCTTGCAATCAAACTAAACATACTCATCTCGAGAGTACTTTATTCCTGTTGGGTGTTCTTTGTGGCGGAAAAATGTGCAAACAATATTGGGTATGGGGTGAAGCTTCAACAATCAATGGGAGGACAATACACACATGCTTTGCAAAGTGACCTACAATACATCACATGCTAGTATCCATCAACTACTTCAACTTGCACTAACCTTCTCAATAAGGCACAAATGCAATCACTAAGAACAAACAACATATGTGGATACAATAAGGCACAAGTGTAGACAAGCAAGGGAGAAACAGCTACTTTTCTATTTTTATTTTTTTTGTGTATGCCTCATTTCCGGAGTGAGGGGATACATTTCTTTATTTTCGATTTTTTTTTTTACTTGAACTTGAAACAAATTACAAATCAAATGATTTAAGTTTTTCAAACACTCTATAATAATGTTCTCATGCATTGCACGGTCGAAATTGCTAGTTTAATGAGAAAGTCGGGTCGAGAGACACGAAGCAAGATTTGAGATTGAGAGACACGAGGGTCGAGAACCATTCTCGTTCAATCATTGAGATAAAATAAATAAGAAGTAGAATAATATACAAGACACTTTATTAGCTTCAGGGACAAAAAAAAAGCCTTACAAAGTAAAGAAGATAATGAGAATAAAAAGCAATGCACCAATGATTGTTTGTTTGCATCCTTGTTCCCTGTTACACATTTCACTTATACACAAATAATTCATTTTGCTTTCCATCAGAATCTGCTGTGCCCTTCTTCATCATTGCTACAAACTCTTCGTAATTTATTCTTCCATCCTGCACGCAAACATAATCTGTCAGTGTCTACATCATCCATAATCTGTCACTATAACAAATGCAAGGCTGCAGGAAAAGTTAAATAAGAGAGAAATATTACGTTGTCAGTGTCTACATCATCCAGAATTTCATCGATAGTTGCCTCGTCTCCCATCTTAAAATCTGTCATGACTTGTCTCAGCTCTTCTCTTGTTATAAATCTAAAATGCCAAACAAAGTTTTAAAACCAAATCTTTAGTATAACTTTAACTTCAACATCACCTAAGGAAAAACAGAAGATGAAATAAAATATGCATGTTGTAGCAGACTAACCCACTGCCATCCTTGTCAAAGTACATGAAAGTCTTGTACATATTCTCTTCCTTATCCAGTCTATGTCGATGCATAGTAGCCGTGATGAATTCCATGTAATCAATAGTTCCATTCTTATCAACATCAGCCTGATAACAAGGATTTAATACTAGCACATTACTTTAAACAATTAATAAAATAAATTCTGAAGGTTGATCCAAGTCCTTAGAGCATCCATTAGCTGCTTTATTTCTGATTCTGTTAGCTTTGAGCCTAGCCTTGCCAAACCATGTTTAAGTTCTTGTAGCGTGATTGTACCGCTTCTGTCAGTATCAATGTTGTTGAACATCTCTTTTAAACCTTTTATTTCTTCGTCTGAAAGATTTTCTGCCATGACCTTCATCAATCCAATTTCACATCCATCATTCAGAAATAAATATATTACCGACATAGGATGGAATATCATGTTAATACAACTGCACTAATAAATAATAATGTAAAAGGAACTCAGCATGTTTACCATAAGAGCTAGCTTCTTGAGTTTGTTCATTGCTCTGAACTGCTTCATCCTAATCAGTACAGCACTGTCCATAGGTTTCTCTGAAGCATCACCGTCTTCTCTGAGCCATGGATGTTCTGATTCATAGGAAATAATATGTCCTTATTATCAACCTAGCTTAATTAGTTGAACACAAAGAAAAACATACATACCAAGTGCCTGTGCAGCAGTTATACGCGCCATAGGGTTTCTCTCAAGCATTTTAGAAATTAAGTCTTTGGCACCATCAGAAATTGAAGGCCATGGAGGGGTTTCCAAGTCAAGCTTCCCTTTCTGTATCTGATCAAATATCCCAGCTTCATTCTCTGAAACAGTTTCAAATTTTCAATAACGGCAAGTTACAGAACGGAGTTATATGAAATGAGGAAAGTATATGCCTTATGCTTACCAGCCCAAAAGGGAGGAACTCCACTTAGAAGAATGTACAAAATGATTCCAGCACTCCACACATCTATTTCTTTCCCATACCGGCGCAGCAAAACCTCTGGCGCCACATAATATGCACTTCCAACAAGTTCCTTGTAAACCTTATCTGCATTTTTCATTTCACTGCTCACTCTATCTATGGATGAACCTCAAATAACTCCATCATCATACTAAGTGCCAAAATTTAATAACATATGCTAAAATATTTGACAGTTTTATTCAGTCAAAATTCTATCTCATAAAAGATGACACTATGGAAAAGGGACATAAGGAACTGTAACAGTATATGATCCATAAACATATTCTGTAAATGCCCGCAGTTTCCAATATTAGTCCTATAATGACCAAGATAACTGTTGAAGGACATGAGAAACTGTAACTTCATGTCATTTTCAACAACACAACTTCATGTAAGCATATCAGATAACTGTAGGACAAAACTATCTACATCAGACATTAATTAACATGATCAAAACATGTGATGAGACATTAAGCTAGTCCTATAAATAAGAACAGTCATTACTCAGATAGAAATGATTAATTAGAAAAGCAACTGTATGTTTGAGGGGAATATATTGTTGTTATCTACTTAACGGATGCTAGACAATCACATCAATCGTAACAATAGCTTCAATATCAGCTTAAATAATCCTACTTAACCATAATGAGCAATCTCTTTCAGAGTCCACACTTGCTTAATTATATATCAAACAGTTGTTTCGATTTCAGGAGGGTTATGTTGCACCTATACTGACTACTGTCAAGCAAACTCAATGATACTTATCTTGTATGCTTACCAAGTATACTTTCCTTCAGAATGAATTAATGTCCAAAGTAATGCATCTTAGGAATATTCATATAATTTCCTAAAAGAATATAATCCTCCATCACATCATGATCAACCACATTTACATTCTATAGTGCATCATCACAGATGACTAGACCACTTTCTAAATTTAGCAAGTTAAAATTTGAAAAGTTCCTTAAAAATGACTCGAAAACAAATATGGCCTATTATTTACAGAGGCAAATAGTTACTCGTACTAACCTTCTTCAATGAAGACAGAGAGGCCAAAATCAGTGATCTTCAAAGAAGAATCTTCATCCTTGTTAACCAACAAGAAATTCTCAGGCTTCAAATCCCTATGCATGACACCCATAAAATGACAGACATGAACAACATTAACAACCTGTCTAAATATTACAGCAGCTTCCTTCTCTGAAAAGCCACCTTTACTCACAATCCTATCAAACAGTTCTCCACCTGAGCAAAGCTCCATGACTAAATATAGATTATTTCTATCTTCATAAGCCCCTCTAAACTCAACAATATTGGGTTGTCCACTTAAATGTTGCATTATTAAAATCTCTCTTCTAACATCCTCAATATCTTTTCTATGCTTTAGTTTTAGCCTAGATATTGATTTACATGCATATTTCAACCCTGTTGAAACTTCTGTACATAAGTATGTTATCCCAAACTGCCCTCTTCCTAGCTCTTTCTCTAGATGGTAGGTTGATGTGATGTCAACATATGGTTTGTTTAGAATAGGACCAATTCCCGGTGCCGCAGACGACGAGGAAGGAGGAGGAAGTGGTGGTGGTTGTAAGGGAGGAAGTGGTGGTGGTTTATAGTATGATCTGTTTCTATTTCTTGGAGAAGTGTCAGAGGAAGTTGAGATTGAAATTTCATAAGTTCTTGGACACCAAAAGGAGTTTCCCATTTTTGGAGAAAGAGTGTGAATTTGGGTTAACGAAGTTTTAATTGGTAAATGGGATGTAGGAAAAAGGAAGGAAATGAGTCCACTTCATATTGTGAATTTTTGGGGCTTTGCTTTGCATTTGAGAAATGATGGTTCGATCTAGTCATTGTTGTTCACTTTATGTTTTTGTTTGATTCAATTCCATAGTGCATGTTTAACATTTACAACTAGCGTGTGAACTACGGGATGTATCAGTACTTCTTCCGTTATATATAGTTGCATCATTTTAATTTTTCACGTCTGGTTACTACCGTGTGACTATTAGATGATATACATCACGTTGAATTTAGTGTACTAGTGTAAGATAGATAAGCCAGTTTGATTTATCTTTTTGTTTTTGATAATTATTTTGAATTAGAATATAACCCGTATAATTGCGCTGTTTTATTTGTTTATACTATATGTTAAACCAAATACTTTAAGTGAGTGATGATATCGATCTAACTCTTTCATTTAAAAGTTATGGACTGGTCTCTCTTTCTGAAAAATAAAACAGATTGACTTATTAGCTGCATCTTTTTTGTGGTATGACTTAGGATCCTCCCCATTCAATTCGTAAAGAATTTTATCTTAAAATGATGACATATAAACTAATGTAAAATTCCCAAAAAAACCCACCATATTGTCCTGCATGCATTTACAATAGTTGATTCAGTAAATGAATCCCAACTTTTTTTAGTATACTTATTGTTTTAGGACACTGTTTGTATTTTGTGATGGCCAATGTCTTGTACAGTTGTACGTAATATGTTATAATCTAAACAATTCAAGGTTGCTAAGTTATTTCTAGCAAAGTTGAAATTGTATTATAATCATATTAATCCCTACATAGTGAAAAAAATAGTACACTTACTTCCTTTGATTTTTAATATTTGCAACGTTTGTTATTTCTACATTATTCACATATTATATTTTGACCATTGTTGGTGATTTATACATAAAATAAAACATAGTCATGTGGGATTTGTCTTAATGTGTATTTTCAAAATATGGCTGTTAGCTAAATAAGTAATTGGAACGAATAAAAGACAATTCCGCGCTACCTCCGATGCAGTAGAACTCTTGCGGTTGCCAGTACCAAGGCCCGGCCCGCGCGTGTTGTGTGTCCACCCATGCCACTCACATGCTTTCTTAACCAAATGAATCCCTCAAGTCCCCAAATATAAACATTGAATATGGTTTGTATTTTTTCCATGTGGGACTTTTCATAATCCCACATTTTCCCACTTCCCACTCATTTTCTTTTGTATTCTCACTAGGATTTCCAACTTTGACATGCGTGAAAGTGACAAACGTTGCGAGTAAAATGATTAAATTGTACTCCGGCCGTAATTTACAACTTGTTAGTTCTAAAGCTCAAACCTTTCGTATTTGTGTTTTTTTATTGTAGTAGTTAACACATGTTACTTGAGAGTACATGAGATATTGAGAGAAACAAAAGAGAAAGGAAAAACCAAAAAGGTGGTTTAGCATTGTCCTCTGAGATATGGAGAGGGATTTGTAGTGGGTGACTGATGCAAGAAAGGAACAAAATTGGAGGAAAGCAGTTTTCCTTTACAATTTTACATTGATCCATTGCAGGGAATTGGGATCTCGGATATTATCTCTTACTATATGGAATGGGTATAATGCATCGCATTTACTATACATCCCAATACACTTTAAATCCATGTTTGGTATAAGTTTAGGAAAGGAAATGGAAAGGGAAATGAAACAAATAAGAAGGGGAAAAGACGATGTAATACAATTATTAGTTGTTTTGTAAGAAGTTGAGGATTGAGGAGGATAACAACTTGTTTCCATAGGTTTTAGAAAGGTAATAAATGTTTTTAATAAACTAATAATTATCCTTAGGAAATAGATTTTGTTATCAGAGTACCTCTCATACTTAACATTAGATAATAGAAATAATTAAATGATCAATTTTCATCACTTAAAAATTCTATACCAAACATAATTCTCCCATCAATTGGTATGGCGGGGGTTTATTGATGATGTACTTGTGCAGAATCGCAAGATTTGTCAATTTTTCAAATATGAATCAAATAGGATCATCATCACGACTACAAACACATAGTTAAAATCCGATCTCCCAAAAAATGGATAAAATTAAATAGTGAATAGTTGCGTATACCATTTACTAAAAGCTTCTGGATGATGTCGGTTGGCCTTGTATACCTGACAAAGAAGCTTAAACACGTACAGAGTAGAATACTATAAACTGCAAATATTATTAACTTATCATTCATTCATTCATGTGAAGTCATTATCCCCAAACTACCAAATTAGGTCATCTATCTCTATACACTCTAATTAATACTCTGATGTTACCACAATTCTAACACTTATTAGCATTTTAAATTATCTTGATTATTCTTATGTGGGTGAATTCCAGAGTTGGAGCTTTTTGTGTTTTTCATTATGATGATGGTGCAAACAATAGTTGAAGATGTTGTTATGTTCTTGGTAATTATATAATACATTGTTTTTTTGTTACATAATATACTTATATATATTTATATATCGAAGATGAGCATCCTTTACTCTTATATATTGTGCAGGCAGATGTGTTGGTAAGCTTTCTAAATAGATCGAAAGCGCTAGAGATGGAGGTAGTATATGGTAAACTTGTGTTAATTTAGAGCTTTACTAATACTAATTAGCTTGATTGGAATGTTGTTGTCATCAATTCAGATGAGGATTCTTGAGGAAAGCTTTAGTGAAACGTTAGAGGAAGATAACAACATGAATTATTTACTAGGTGAAATGTTACAAGGGACAACGATGAATGATAATCTAGAAATCAAAGGATCTTGTGATTCTTGTCCCATATGTCTCCAGGTACTTTTTATCATGAGATATGTTCTCCCATTTATTTTGATAAATTAAATTGATTTTGATGTTTGTTGAGTAGGACATGGCGGGAGAGCAGAGTGTGCGATGCTTGGTGCAATGTCAGCACCAGTTTCATAAACTTTGCATAGACAAATGGCTTGTCCTCAACAATTCTTGCCCCATCTGCAGAAGGCATAACAATATGCATGTATATGTCCCTATAATTTGATGTGGCAGTTTTGTGAAAGGATTCTGCAACTATGAAGTTTTGTTATTAATTAAGGTTTCTTGGTTTTGCATCAAAGAAAAAAAAACACATCAATATACATAAAATTGCCCTTATTGTCACGGTCCGAGTGTTTTGACACCGGATCCGTGCGGCGCGCTCTTGCCTATGGGACGGCAAGGACGCAAGCCTTGTGCGGAAAGTGAATCTCAAGGCTCGGGGCACGAGCGGATGTCTGCCTTAGAATGGGCACTCTTGCCTATTAGCGACAAGAGCGAGGGTCGAGGGTCGATCGGGGCGCTTGTGTGCGCACAGCAGGCACAAGCGGGACCGACGACGAGAGTGTATCTGTTTTGCAAGGGATTTTGATGGGTCTTGGAAAGCTTAAAAGCATGCGACAGCACAATATCTATAAAGGCTAGCAACAACACATGAATTAAGCAAAGGCAACTTCTGATGAGAGGTATTGGTTCATACCCCTCATAGAGGTTTATTTTGAATTAGCTAAATTGTCCCAGTGAACACTGGAATTACAGTAACATAATAATTCTTCCTAAAGCCTAGAAAACTATTAGAAAGATCCTAGAAAGCAATAGAAAGGAGAAATACAAGTAAAGGAAGGTTGGATTCTAACATCCTCCCCCACTTAAGCTGTCGACGCCCTCGTCGACTTACAAGAGTTACAAAAGATGAAAGAAAAAGCTCCTATTCTAAACTCTGTAGTCTTCTCTGCGCCGTTGGTTGATGGCGGTTGCTGGAGTCTTCTTGAATCTTGTTGTGTCTCGGTAGGCTGGTGAGTCTTGTGAATCCAAGTCTTCCTTGTTTTTGGTTTCTGGCTCGAAGCGGTTTGGCTTGAGCTTGCATCTTGTCTCTTGTTTCTGATGCGAGGGGGTATCTGAGATGTCGCCTTTCTGAGTGGCTCCATCACTCGCATTGCCGAAAGGAATCGACCCTTCTCTTTTGTCTTTGTGGGGGTACCTGTACTTCGAACTAGACAAGTTTGTCCACCTGCTACAAGCAAAGAATTCAAGTGAGGCATTACAACTGCTTTGCTGGTGCGGAGGAACTCCAATCCAAGCACAAGGTTGAAGTCGTCCATGTTGACGGCAGTGAAGTTCATTTTTCCTTCCCAGTCTCCCAACTTTGCTTCCACCTGTTCTGCCACACCGAGAATCGGCTTGGCTTTGGAGTTGACGGATTTCATGCTACCGCCTCCTTTCTTGAGCACTAACCCCAATCTTCGGGCTTCTGTTTCGGTCACAAAGTTGTGAGAGGCGCCAGTGTCTACCATGGCTCGAGCATTCCTCCCATTTACCACGAGGTCCACGTACATCATGTTTGTGGATTCCTCTCTTGTCTTCGGGACCTCTTTCCCCATTGCATACATCATGTAGACGGAACTCATTCTGCGGGGTTCTTCGTCCTCATGGCATGCTTCTTCTTCTGTCTCTTTTGGGGTTTCCTCCACGGACATGGCCGACAACTTCCTCTGTAGGTTGTCGATCTCCCCTTTGTGTTTGCATTCCCACCATTTGTGTGGGCCTCGACATAGCAAACAGTTCAGTCTACTAAAGTTTCCCGAGGGCGTGTTGATCTTGGATTCCTTTGTTGATACGGAAGGTGATGACCAGGATTTCTGTGAATCTCCTCCCCCACTTCCTTTCTTGAATCCTCCGACTGAGCTGGACGACACCCTTGAGTCACTTCTCACACTCTTGGGTGAGCTTGGAGTCGGGCCCTCCGAGCTTGTAGGCGTCCCCCTTGTTCCTTCTTCCGAGCGATGACCCCTTCCCGCGGAGTAGTCCATCAATCGCTCTGCAGCAGTCATAGCGGCCGAAAGCATGTCCACTTTCGCCCTCAATACTTCGCGCTGCGCCCATTCTTGCAGCCCGTGAACAAAGTTGAACAACCGATCTTTC
Organism: Spinacia oleracea; assembly: GCF_020520425.1. NCBI lineage: Eukaryota > Viridiplantae > Streptophyta > Magnoliopsida > Caryophyllales > Amaranthaceae > Spinacia > Spinacia oleracea. Next base: position 17,897,951 of record NC_079492.1, on the reverse strand, counting down.
TCATTCATGTCTCGGATGTCCAACATGCAGGCCGAGTATTCCTTCACATAGTCGCGTATGGAGCCCTTGTGGCGGATCTCCTGTAGCTTCATTCTTGCAACAAACTCGGTGTTCTCGGGGTAGAATTGATCTTTGAGTTCCTTCTTGAACTCCTCCCAGGTGTCTATCTTTATTTTCCCTTCTTCGATGTCGGCGTGCTTGGTGCGCCACCACAGCTTCGCATCATCCGACAAGTGCATGGTCGCAGTATCCACCTTTAGATTGTCACTCAGTTGAAAAATTCTGAAATACTGCTCCATGTCGAAGAGGAAGTTATCAACTTCCTTCGAGTCTCTAGCCCCACTATAGTCTCGAGGTTTTGGAGGTTTGATCTTCATCGCACCACCCCCACTCGAGTCAGTCCTTGCAGCGCGCATCAGTGTCGCGCATTTGTCTTGGGCATCTTCAGCTTGCTTCTGGACAAAGTTGAGTTGTTCCTGAAGCGCTTCTTTCTCTTGCATGAGCTCATCGACCGCGCCCTCGAGTCTTTCTATCTCTTTGGCTTGGCCAATCACAATTTCCTCGAGTCGGGTCCAGCTCTCAGACTTGCCTTCTAGCCAGGCTAGTCTTTCTTCGATCGTTTCCATCTCAAATTGCTTGCTTGGGTCTCTCGATGCCTAGGTTTGAACCTTGGCTCTGATACCAACTGTCACGGTCCGAGTGTTTTGACACCGGATCCGTGCGGCGCGCTCTTGCCTATGGGACGGCAAGGACGCAAGCCTTGTGCGGAAAGTGAATCTCAAGGCTCGGGGCACGAGCGGATGTCTGCCTTAGAATGGGCACTCTTGCCTATTAGCGACAAGAGCGAGGGTCGAGGGTCGATCGGGGCGCTTGTGTGCGCACAGCAGGCACAAGCGGGACCGACGACGAGAGTGTATCTGTTTTGCAAGGGATTTTGATGGGTCTTGGAAAGCTTAAAAGCATGCGACAGCACAATATCTATAAAGGCTAGCAACAACACATGAATTAAGCAAAGGCAACTTCTGATGAGAGGTATTGGTTCATACCCCTCATAGAGGTTTATTTTGAATTAGCTAAATTGTCCCAGTGAACACTGGAATTACAGTAACATAATAATTCTTCCTAAAGCCTAGAAAACTATTAGAAAGATCCTAGAAAGCAATAGAAAGGAGAAATACAAGTAAAGGAAGGTTGGATTCTAACACTTATGCTACCCTTGTAAAATTGCTAGACATTTTGGAATGAAGTAAAATTCCCGCATTCAATCAATATTGTATGAGAAGCATATTATCACAAACCACAATGATTCACATCACGAACCTCTTTATATGATCATATTGAGTTTTACAGGGATGATGGGAAAGAAACACCAAATTTTGTTAGTATTTAATGGCATCTCTACATAACTGATAATTCTTTCCCGGATCGATCAATCTCTTTCTCAATCATGTGTTGGGGTGTTGAATGGGCCTAACAGATTTGGGATGGACCTCGAACCCACAATTAAGACATTGATAAGCCCACCCAGAGCCTTGCTCATCACAATCACAACAGATAAAAGGCCCACCACCAGTACGCTCAGACACCAAATTAAGCTCATGTTGATGCTTTAAATGAAATGCTGATTTGGGCAAACTCTTGGCTACTTGATCCATTTGTTTCTCCAAAAACTCCAATCTTGCATCAGTGAAAGGGTAAGCATTTTCCTGGTACAAGTTTATCAAATACCTCCCTTGTTTGGTCACGGTTTTACCGTCTGGACCCAAGATGACCAAACACGGAATCTCTCGCACATCAAAATGCTTAGCAAGGTCCTTGGTGGTCCTGTCACCAAAGGGTAACGCCAACCATGGCATTCGTTCAAAGTAAGAGAGAAAGGATGCTTCATCGGTATCACTTGACACGAACACTATCTCAAAATCTTCCTCTTTTGGTAGGTTTTGTTTGATCCTTTGGTAGATGGAGATTAGCTTTGGGATGAATTTCACACAAGGTAGGCACCATTGTGCCGAAAAGTATAGTCCTATTGTCTTGCCTTGTAAAGATGTCACGGGTACCTGTCATATTTCAAATAATCCACATTAAAATCATCAACTTTGGACAACATACTGACTCCTTCATCCAAACGTTGCAATTTACATCCATAAAATAATCTTGTTAATGTACATAGAAAAATAAATTAATACAAGTAACAAAAGAAACATGCATGTTAATGCACATAGAGAAACGTAATATTTCATTCTATGTAATTCCTCTACTTTTCAAATGCATTATTTTTACTTTTACACTATTCATTTATTAACTTTAACCATATAGAGTATTTATTACTAACATATAAAATCAAATTTTATATTTTTAATTGTAATTGAGTTAATCTTATTACTTCTTCCGTTCCAAAAATATCGCACTATCTTGTTTTCTACATTATTCACACTAGACCTCTGATCGGGGGCGGACCCAGAAATTATAAAATGGGGGTCCAAAATTTAATACACGTTCATTGCACAAAAAATTTAAAAGTCACATACCAATTTCAATCGCCAAAATAATAATTCGTTCATAAGATACATGAAATTAACAAATGAAAATTATTACAAAAAATTACAATTGTCCGGGACAATTTTTCATTCCTTGAAACAGCTTCACAATAGATAAATGTCATAAGCTCATATTCATAACCCAATCTTTCTAAGACTAATTTGCAATCCTTGTTGTTCAATGCAAACAAGGGCCGGAAAATCAGAAATGAATCAAATCATTGATAATGTAATATATAAGTGAAACATAAAACTTTTTAATCCTAAACACTCCTAATAATAGACCACTACTATCTTGCCTAAATTAGTCCATGTGATTACGAGAGAAAACTCCTAGAACAGTAGGAGAAAACCATGTGAACATGTTAATCAACTCATCGACTATCAAAAGAAAAAAAAAGTAATCAACTAATCAAGATCATCCAAACACTAAAAAGTAATCAATTCTATGATTAATCACCAAAAATTTAATTTATAAAAAACTATTAAGATTAAACAATTGAATAATTGAAAAATTAAGAGCAAAGAGGATAATAACGTGAGAATATGAGATGATGATAAAACTCTAGGGACCAATGAAGGAGATTTGCAAGGCAGCGACAAAGAGCATAATCGGCAAGGCAGCGACGGTAAAGGTAGCTGGCAGGCGAGCTACAACATCAGACACTAGGAGAGGGGAGGTTGGAGCCTTAGAGGGTTTGGAGCCCGTTGGTTTTGGAGTTGTGAAAGAGAATAGTAAAGCTTAGAATTTGGGGGGGTTTTTGGTTTTATTATTAAGTTTATTATTGAATGAAGAATTAATTACAATTCTTGGAATGCTGAGATTCATCATTCACGTGACTGACATTGAAAAGTGGGAATTGTTGTTCCACTTTTCCACTTTCCAATAATCTATTGCCTTACTCATTATTGCTTTTCCTATTTAAATATAGATTTTTTTTATTTTTTTCCAAAATGAATATACTTTTTAAATTTTTTTCAAAAATAATGGGGGTCCCTATGGACCCTATGAGGATACCATAGGTCCGCCCCTACCTCTGATCATATTTTGTGATTCATATCTAAGAAAATTAGAGTTATGAAATATCTGATATTGTTAGATTCATATCAATTTTTTATAATTTTACTTATACATAATTCGAGATATTAAGAATCTATATATGTGTTGGAAAATGTAAATTAGTCAACCATTGTGCAATATTTAATGAATAGAAGACTTGTATATATTTCAAAATATCTAATTTTTGTAAATTTTATTATTATATAATCAAGGATATTGACGTTCAAATATCATATTTAAAATTGCAGAAAGTCTACATGATGCATCTATTGTGAAATAGAGGAAATATGTTTCAATCCAAAAAATTATTGGGTGCGTCTGAGTGAAACGAACTCCCAAGGGTTACTTATGTCCATTGGTTATCCCTCTTTCATTTTCTCCTCATCTATAAGGGGAAAATGTGAGAAGTTGCACGGTGTACACTCGGGTGCAGATTAGGTATGTTGAGTTTAAAATTATCGATAATGACAATAACAGAGAAAGTGGTAAATATATCCACATATAGTTGGAGGTGGTAAATATATACTAACCTGGTAAGACGAAGAATTAATGCTCAAAAGATAGTCTCTATCAACATTAGTTAACAAATTAAGAAACGTCTGCCTTTCTTCCTTGTCTTTCTGTTCCTTGTGCAATGTCTCCAACCTCTCCTTAGTAAAAGGAAAGGCTTCGGTTCCATATCGATAGATAAGCTCAACTCCGTCTTGCATTGTAGCATCATCACCATCCACGCCATCGTAATTAGGCTGTAAGAAAACTAAACAAGGCATAGCTTCCACATTGAAACTCTTATTTAAGGCTCTTTTAGTCTCCAAATCAGAAAATGGCACTGAAAGCCAAGGCATGGTAGCGCGATAACTGTTAAACGCGTCAATATCTTCATCAGAAGACACCAAGACGATCTCAAAATCACACCCTTGCCTCTTAAGCTGCTCGTAAACATCAAGTAGAAGTTCATTGAACTTTCGACATGGAGCAAACCAATTGGCCGAAAAGTATATTCCTACTACCTTGCCTTCAAGCTCCCAGATTTTAACCTATATATAGCAAAAATATTTTTGACATATAATGTATAACATCATGTACTATGACATATTGAAAGCATTCTTAAAACAATAAAAACATATGCATAGCAATAAAGATTCACCACATATAAGACTCACAGGTTTCATCCCAAGGACGGATCCAAGAATTTGTATATGAGGGTCCGAAAAAATTATGATTTTATGTCCTTTTAGTGGATTGAAGTTGAAAGGTCGATAGTCGAAATATTATAAAAGCCGTAATAAAATTTGCGAAGAATTTAAGAGCTTTAATTTTAGGTTTTCATAACAATAAAACTCAATACCTAGTCCAAATTACAACAAAAAATTAGCGCGATTTCAATTTAAAATGAACAATGCAAGAATATTTTTTTAAAAGGAAAGTAACATGACCCGTGCAAGTATTGTGTAGGAAATCTTCTAAAATACTATGAAAATGGAGTTAAACCGATCTAACACCAAAATGTGTAGATACCTTCAAACACATGCAAGTTAGAGTAAACAATGTCAAAAGTAGCTTTTTTTTTCAAGTTTGTGTGAAAGAGTCAATTCGATGACTCACCTTCCCGCTTCCAGAAGAAGGTCCGACATCCTTTTGTCATCAAACTTAAAGTTAATCATGTAATTATAAAGAGGATTATTGCTCATTTTCTCCGTACAACTACAATGTAATTGAAGTGTGAGTGACAAATTGTGTTTAAGCCGTCCCCTTCTCATTGAATCTCAACTCATATATATAGTACATCACAATTAACCTAGAGAGGTTAAACCGGTAACTTTACATAATTAGGACTCTATAATATTAACATAATATTCTATCGTAACATCCCCCTCAAGGTGGAGCATGAAGATCTCGAATGCCCATCTTGTCGAGAAAAAAATTCAAACTGTACTTTTCCCAATGCTTTGGTAAAGATGTCTGCTAACTGTACCTTTGTAGAAACATACGACGGACAAATAATCCCTTCTGTAATCGCATCTCGAACGAAATGACAATCGGCCTCAATATGTTTCTTCCGCTCATGAAATACAGGATTCTGCGCAATATGTAATGCAAACTGGCTATCGCAAAACATACTCATACCCTTCTTGTGTACTACCCCCAAATCACTCAGTAGTTGTCGTAGCCACTTCAATTCACATGTCAATGCTGCCATCGAACGATATTCTGCTTCTGTAGAAGAGCGAGAAACCGTATGTTGTTTCTTGGTTTTCCAGGACACAGGAGACATACCAAGTAACACAAACCAACCAGTCAACGAACGTCGAGTCAACGGGCAACTTGCCCAATCAGAATCACACCAACCCTCCAATCGCAACTCACTATCAGACCGAAGTAATATTCCTTGGCCCGGGCACTTCTTCAAGTATCGAACAACTCGCAAAGCTGCGTCCCAATGTTCTTCTTTCGGTGCTTGCATGAACTAAGACAGAATGTGAACAGAATAAGCCAAGTCTGGTCGTGTCACTGCTAATTAAATCAGACGGCCAACCAGACGTCTATACTTCTCCCCGTCTGCTAATTCCTTCCCTTCTGCCATTGCCAGTTTGTGGTTCTGCTCCATTGGAAAATCTACGGGCTTAGCTCCCAATAACCCAGTTTCTGAAATAATATCCAGGGCATATTTCCTCTGACAAACATAAAATCCATGACTACTACGTGCCACCTCGAGGCCTAGAAAGTACTTCAACGCCCCCAGATCTTTCATTTTAAATCATTCACTCAAATATGCCTTAAAACTTTCCAGTGCAAATTTATTATTTCCTGCGATAATCATATCGTCGACATAAATAAGCACATTTAATTGCAGCGTACCTTTGGAAAGAGTGAACAAAGAATAGTCAGAATATGATTGTTGAAACCCGTACGACAGGAGTGCCGTAGATAGTTTTGCAAACCTGCATCGGGGAGCTTGTTTCAACCCATACAACGACTTTCTCATTCTGCACACTTTATCTGAATTATTTTTCTGAAAACCAGGTGGAATCTTCATATAAATCTCCTCCTCTAAATCACCATGTAAAAATGCATTGTGAACATTCATCTGGTGAACCTCCCAATTCTTAACCGCCGCAACTGCTAAGAAAGTACGAACTGTTGCCATTTTCGCCACAGGAGCGAATGTTTCATTGTAATCCAACCCTTCCTCCTGATGGTTTTCTAAGCAGACCAACCTTGCCTTTAAGCGCAACAGATTCCCATCTTCGTCACGCTTCTCAGTATACACCCACTTACTTCCGAGTGCTTTCTTTCCTGCTGGCAGTTTCTCCAATGTCCATGTACCCTGTGCCTCAAGAGCATCAATTTCAGCAGCCATTGCTTGTCGCCATTCTTCATGTTGCATTGCCTGTTTAAATATTTTTGGTGCCTTTTCTTCCTGCAATGCTGCAATAAAATTTCTGTGTTTGGGCGAAAAACGTTCATAATTAACAAAATATGTGATAGGATATGGAGTACCTGAGGAGGGTGATGTCGTAGGTGTCTCTGCAGAAGTACTATATTTTTTCCGTATTGTATGCAGAAGATGACCTTTCAGTTTTGTCGACTGAAACTTTTGTCGTTTTCCCCTTCCCAACTCCGTACTCGCATCCTCCCCTCTAATGACCTCACTAGTCGTCGCTGTCGTGTCTTGCACAACACCCGACCCACACTGTTGTTCTTCGCCCAGCATATGGCTTGGCTGCGCTGCACCCTGCGCCCTAAGTTGCTCCTCGCCCAACACATCATTGTGCTCACCACTCGAATCATGGAGCATATTATTCGCCTCACTCATTCCTCGCAGCCCCACACTAACATCTCGTGGCTGCTCTCCCAAATCCCCCATATTACTATCATCATCTCGTGGCTGCTCAACACATTGGTGTTGCTCACTCACACCTCTCAAGTCCTGCACAGCACCCTCACTCCCAATCTCCATATTGCTCGCATCACCCACCTCCAAACTCCAATGCTCTACCTCGCCAAAACCACCTCCCATACTCACATCCTCACTATTATCCATACCCATCAACGACTCATATGGTATATCCGCAAAAGAAAACACCCGTTCATGAAATTTAACATCACGAGAAACAAAAAATTCACGTGTCTCCAGATCATATACACGCCACCCTTTTTGCCCGAATGGGTACCCTAGAAACACACATTTTCTACTTCGTGATGCAAACTTGTCACCCTTACTTCGTTGATTGTATGCATAACACAAACACCCAAAATTACGAATATGAGTATACGAGGGCAATTTTCCAAACAACATTGCATACGGAGTTTTATTTTCAAGTATCGGTGTGGGGGTACGATTTATTAAATAACATGCAGCCATCACACATTCCCCCCAGAATTTCTTAGGAAAATTTCCTTGAAACCGTAATGCTCTCCCGACATTCAAAATATGTTGATGCTTACGCTCAACTCTCCCGTTTTGTTGAGGGGTGCCCACACACGAAGATTCAAACAACATGCCATGTTTAAAAAAATATCCTTGCAGACAATTAAACTCCGTACCATTATCACTCCGAACAACATTAATAACTTGATTAAATTGTCTTTTAACCATAGCAACAAAATTAAGAAACATCAACTCAACTTCAGTTTTATTGCTAAGTAAATAAATCCAAACACCTCTAGAAAAATCATCGGCAATTGTTAAAAAATACTTCGCTCCACAAGAACATGGTGTCTTGTAGGGGCCCCACAAATCAATATGAACTAACTCGAACATCCTACTAGCATGTGTTTCACTAATTGGAAAACTCTCTCTACATTGCTTTGCACGCGGACATACATCACAAATGTTTCTATTTTTCCTAGTAGTATTACTCACAGGAGGGAGCAACTGCAAAATTTTCTCCGACGGATGTCCCATACACGGATGCCACAAATCCACCACACAGTCCACCGCAAGCACCCGAATCCTTGGAACCCCACGGAAAAAATATAGTCCTTCCTGTCGATCACCCACGCCAATCACCGTCCTCGTCGAATGGTCCTGTAACACACATATTTTGTTGGTAAATTGGGCTGAACAATTTAATTCGTCGCATAATTGAGTCACAGAAATTAAATTGCAGTTTAATCGGGGTACAAATAAAACATTATCAAGCACCAATCCATCGTCCAAAATTACGGAACCATATTGATTTGAGTTGGCTGTCTGACCGTCTGGTAATACAACAGGACAATTTCCGGATGTTCGTATATTTCTCAAACATGACAAATCGCCCGTCACATGATTAGACGCTCCTGTATCAATAATCCATCGCACATCCACATTACCTTGCAATTTAGGTTGAGGTTTATTCAGATATCAAGTATTTGTTGTACTTGATTGTCGGACACACCCGCAAGGCTTTGTGTGGCTGCTGTCTTTGCGTGTGTCGCAGGCCCTCCGTTGCTACTTCCAATTCCAGTACTCACAGCGTTAGCCCGAGCAACCAAACCGGACCCTCGACCACCTCTACCTCCACGACCAGTGTGTCTGCCTCCCCTTCCCGGTCCTCTGCCACCACGCCTTTTTTCATCCCACCAGTCAGGAAAGCCAATGATTTGATAACAACTTTCTTCGGTGTGCCCCTCTCGGTTGCAGTGGTGACAAAATTTATCACCCATATCCCCATTTTTCACGCCATTTTTATTAACCTCTACTTTGAAAGCCATAACTTCTCCCTGGCCTTACCCTCCTTCACTCGCAAGTTTTCCGTATTCACAACCGTTTGATAAGCCTCATCAACCGAAGGCAAAGGTGATTGTGCCAACAACTGAGCCCGGATTGCTTCATAATGGTCATCCAAACCAATCAGGAAGTAGTGTAAATAATCTTCCTCTCGTATTTCACCGACTTGTCGAGCAATATTGCCAGTACAGCCGGCACAAGAACATCGCGGCACCCTCGAGTATTGAACGAATGCCTTCCAGATGGTCGATAGACGGCCAAAATAATCTGTTACGGACTCGGTAGATGACTGTCGGCATTCACCCAATGCCAATTTAATGTGGCACACCCTTGTACCACTAACCACGCAGTACCTCTTCCTCAAGTGTTCCCACAACTCTCCGGCTATGTCAAAATCTTCGATCGACGATCGTAGAGTCTCATCAATTGTATTCGTAATCCAAGAAACCAACATGGAATTCACAGCTATCCAATGTTTGAATTTGGTTTCATCCTTCGAAGGTTCCTTAATCGATCCATCAAGAAATCCGAATTTAAATTTCGAAATCATACTCCGACGCAACGCCTTCGCCCATTCATCGTAGTTCACCGTACCACGAAGTTTGACCGGAGTAATGACCACCCCAGGTCCGTCGCTGGAGCCGAGGTAATAGTCGAGGTCGACGGCCGGCTTAGAAGCGTCGTCCTGTATCATGATGAAATACGTATGGTGGTGTTTGGTGTTTGTTCTCAGGTCTCTGTTTCTCAACTCTCTGGTTCTCAAGTGCGGAAAAAAAAAATTAAGTTAATTAACCTAGGCTCATGATACCATGACAAATTGTGTTTAAGCCGTCCCCTTCTCATTGAATCTCAACTCATATATATAGTACATCACAATTAACCTAGAAAGGTTAAACCGGTAACTTTACATAATTAGGACTCTATAATATTAACATAATATTCTATCGTAACAGTGAGGCTGAGACCCCATGTTTTTAACCTATTAAGCCCGCTCACATTCTACGTAGTAGTAGTAGCTTACTAGCTTGTAGTATGCCACAAATTGAAAAAGCAATGAGTTAAGCAACAAGCCAAAAGGGTTAAAGGGTGGGTGGTCCCGAACCTTGCTAATTCAAAATAGATCGATAATCGATACTATTGTGTCATACTCCCTTCAATCAATTCCTAAATACAGTAAAAACCTTTTTATGTTTCATTTTAGTTGACACGTAACAAAATTGGAAAATTGAATAATTAAGCACCAAGCCAAAGGAGATGGTGGTCCAAAAACTCCAATGAAGATGACAAACAAGAACGTCTATAGATAATTAGCTATTCCATCACTATTGTGCCAATGTGCCATACCACCTATAACTCATAAGCAATAGATTGATCCTAACTTACATTTTTATACTCCTTCCGTCTCAAATTAGTTATTTTCCTTTTTTCGTATGTCCTTTGATTAGCTGTTACACTTCTAAATTAGGAATGCCCCCACAATTATTATATTGTCTCTCTCTTCCCACTAATTTTTTTTGTCTCCACACCCTCTCTCATTCAATTAAAAAAAATACACCACTAACTCCTATCACATCTACTTTTTCAGTAAAATAACAATTTATAACCAAACAATCTCTTATCCCCTAAAACTTTGTGCAAAGGTAAGTGTAACGACTCTGAGACGGAGGGAGTATCTTTGGATAGGGCATACAAATTAAAACAAATTGTTCTTATACAGATTGTCGCTTACACTATTATATTACCTCAATAGTGTAAGGTTCTTTTTTTTTGGTGCAAGGATAGTGCTATATCTTTGGTGCATTTTTTTTAACTTTTATGGAAACTAAATGTGTGTTCTCTTCTATCTTAAAATAAATTAAAAAAAACTTTAAGTCTAAACAGTTCAAATAAGTTATAATAAAGTCCAACATTTCAATAAATCTAAAATTATGATCTAAATTTGGAAATAAAACATAAGTACAAGTATAATTAGAGAAGCTTTTATAAAATTGTTTAAGTTTAGCCGTCATTCAGTCCCCAATATAAATTAACATATTTCATTCAGTCCCCAATATAAATTAACATATTTCATTCAGTCCCCAATATAAATTAACATATTTCATGTAGTAAGATTTACTCCGTATAAGTCAATATGTGCATCAAATAATCCTGATTTATTCACCCTTTCCATCCTCTCCAGAATGAGATTAACATTCATAAAATGCTTTATTATCGAAGGTCTAACCATGGCTACTGTACGGGAAGCCCTACCGGCATGCCGGTAGGACAGCCCACAACAGCTGTAACATACGCATATATTCACAGGAAACACCAAGCCTGCAGTCGGTACCTTGGGTTTACAATTCCCAGCCGGCATTGCTCTGACATCATCCATCAGTCAGACCCGAAAGAGAGGATCCGGACCCAACGGGTAATAACCCGGATCGTCCGTACAAGTAACCCGTCTATATATACGGACCCCCATCAATGCCAAAGGTACGCAATTCCACCCCAATCATTCTTATAAGCATTTATTACAGAGCTACCAGCATAGTCTGACTTAAGCATCGGAGGGGTAATTCTCGGATCACCCCCGAGGCTAGTTAACGGTTTCACTGTGCAGGATACAGTCAGCAATCTCAGTCAGAAGCCAGTCATCCCTTTCCTGTTCCAAGTCCACAACCGGAACAATTGGCGCTAGAAGGACGGGACCCCCACTTGTAAACAGAACCCACAACCAGACACACACACACAAAAAAAAAACCCCCCCCCCCCCCAAACCATCAAAATTCACCATTAAGAATGGAAGGTACGCAGTCGGATTCGTATAAGAAAAGCAAAAAACAGGCCTCGAAAACAACCCCACAAAGTACACAGACGACGAAAACAACAACCCCGCTAAAATCCACGCTGTTTTCAGCAGAGCCAATCATAACACCCGTCAATGACCAACCCACCCCCAGCTAGGGAGCAAGTCGGTAGTCAGCAAAACTACGACTGCGGCAACACCCTTACACGTCCTTGGATACTCAGTCGAGGACGACGACTCGGACGAAGAGCCCGAAAGCCCAACTCAGGATAATACGCAAATGTCGTATGAACTCGCCGGTCAGTTCTCGGAGGAACAGTTGGCCACAACAAGAGCGGTGATGGCCGCGCTGTCGGCCCTGAAACCAGCAAGAAAAATAAACACAGAACCCGCACCTAGGACAATCATGAACTAGGCAACGGAAACCCCAGTCGGCACAAAAAGGAAGAGACTACCGATAAAAAACTTGTTCGGAGAACAGGTCATAGAGCAACACGAACAACACCCCAACACACACCAGGCGATTGCTCTGCGCAGTCGGCCAGAACCTATGGTCATCGAGGAGACAAGAGAAGCGCCTCAAAGATACGCGCCGCGCCGTTACACCATCCAACCTGCAAACTCACCTCTGTGCACGGACATTCTGGAAGAACCAATGGAGAAATTGAAGTTCCCACTCTGCAAGTACGATGGATCCACTGATCCGGAGGTCCATTGCAACACATTCGAGCAACATATGATGCTGTATACAGATTCCGATGCCATGTGGTGCAAAGTGTTTCCCTCCACACTGCTGGGAGTGGCATCCGGGTGGTATAAGGGACTGCCAAAGGGGTCAATATACAATTACTGACAATTAGAAGCAGAGTTCATGCTCCGGTTTATCAGTCGGTAGCAGAGAAAGAAAACGTCAGGAGAACTGATGGCAGTAACCCAAAGGAGCGGGGAGTCCTTAAGAGATTACCTCACCAGGTTCAACAACGAGTCCACCAGCATACCAAACTTGCAACAAGAGATAGCCGTGGTTGCCCTGATGAGAGGAATGAACCACTGCGAGTTCAAAAAATACTTGGGGAGAAAATCCTTCACGGATCTGGGAAGCGCACTAGTGAAGGCCCATGAATACATCAAAAGTGATGAGTTGATGACAATCCCAAACCATTATCAGTCGGCACCGACTAGAAATGTCGCACCTAGGCCGGCTCAGCCGGCACAACAACAACAGAGTAGGGGATTCAGGAAGGATGATCAGAGGAGGGACCTCCGAGGGAGAGATCACTAGAAACGGTCAACCAACACCTACCCCACTTTCCATGAATACGTCCCATTGAACGCCCCAAGAGCCGCAATTTACAATGTCAACAAAAACTGGAAAAGGCCTCCACCAATGAGCGACAAACCCAAACCACAGTCGAAGTACTGTGCATTCCATGAAGACTGTGGGCACTATATACGGAAGACTGCAGAGATTTGAAAGATAACATCGAAGATATGATCAGGGGAGGCTACCTGACGCAATATAAAGCCCGGCAGGGCAACAATAACCAACAGAATAGCAGCCGGCAGAGCAATAACACAAACAACAGGTTACCATCCACCCAAACACCACTCAGAATAGAACAAAAGGCACCAGAAACCAGCCGCAGCGGATAGGCTAGAAATAATGGCCAGAAAGGGCCGACAGTATGGGTCATATCCGGCGGACCATGCCATGGAGGAACAATCAGTGGAGCAGGTAGAAGCCTGGGCGAGCACCGCCACCTGATAAACTATCATAGCGCCAGAAAATGGTCGTCACCCTCAGTCATGCCAAACATCTCGTTCACCCCTGCCGACTGCCGCGGTATCATATACCCCCACGACGACCCACTGGTTTTGGGCCTCGAAATAGCAAAGTTTCCAGTAAAAAGAATACTGGTGGATGGAGGGAGTTCAGCGAACATTATCTTCTGGGAAGCCTTCATTCAGCTGAAAATAGACGAAAAGGAGCTCACACGAGTCAACTATCCGGTGATAGGATTCTCCGGAGCCACTGTCTTTCCGGAAGGTAGCATCAGGCTACCGGTACAGATTGGAGAAGGGAGGACCGCAAGGGACCTAATGGTAGACTTCTTGGTAATCAAAGTGCCAGCTGCATACAACGTCATCGTGGGCCAGCCATTCATCCACGACGCACAGGCAGTGGTATCGACATACCATCTAACCATGATATACATGTCAAATTTCGAGAAAGCTGAGAGAATCCGAGGCAGTCAAGAGTCAGCAAGATCATGCTACTTGACGGCATTAAAAACATCAGGCCGATTGACCCCATCCATGAATATAACAAGGGAGGCAGCAACGAAAAGACCGGCAAAAGGCCAAGCCCCAAAATCAGAGGGGGAGCAATCTCTGTTGCCCAAGAAGGAGAAAAGGCAGAAACAGGAGTCACCCACAATCGAAAGCATCGAGAAGGGGGCTACCTTACCCAGGCTAGAGGCCGGAGGAGACGTGGAGGAAATTGAGCTGGTGGAAGGAGAAGAGGGCAGAACAGTGAAGATAGGAACCGACATTGACCCAGAGTTGCGGGTAAACATGATCGGTCTGCTGAGAGAACACGCGGATGTGTTTGCATTTTCTGCAGAAGAAATGCCAGGTATAAGCCCGGATGTAATCGAGCACCGACTGAACGTCGACAGATCAATAAGGCCGGTAAAACAAAAGAAAAGAAACTTCTCAACTGAAAAAAATCAAGCAATACAGGAAGAGGTAGAAAAGTTGCTGGCAGCAGGATTTATTGAACGACTACCCAGAATGGTTGGCCAACGTCGTAATGGTTAAAAAATCAAACGGCCCTGGAGAATGTGTGTAGATTTCACAAATCTGAATAGAGCATGCCCGAAGGATTGCTACCCACTGCCAAGAATCGACAGGCTAGTCGACTCGACATCCGGCCACGCTCTGCTCAGCTTCCTCGACGCATTTTCCGGATACCACCAAGTCAGCCTTGCAAAGGCCGACAGGAAAAAAGCAGCATTCATCACTAAGGGGGGAGTATTCAGTTACAAAGCCATGCCGTTTGGGCTAAAGAACGCCGGGGCAACATACCAAAAGCTGGTCGACAGAGTGTTTGCAAAACAAAAAGGCCGCAACATCGAAGTATACGTAGATGACTCCATAGTAAAATGCAAATTGGAAAGCGACCATGTGGACGACCTCAGCGAAATGTTCGAAACTCTACGCCGGTACCAGATGAAGCTGAACCCCAAGAAATGTGTGTTCGGGGTGAAATCGGGGAAGTTCTTAGGTTTCCTTGTCAGCGAGAGAGGTATCGACGCAAACCCAGATAAGGTAGAAGCAATACTCAGTCTACCTCAGCTAAAAAGCATCAAGGATGTACAAAGGCTGACAGGAAAAATGGCAGCCCTAACAAGATTCGTTAGCAAGTCAGCCGACAGGTCAATCCCATTCTTTAACACTCTTAAGCAGAACGGAAAATTTCAATGGGAAAAACCAAAGAAAGGGCCTTTGAGAAGATTAAAGACCACCTTCGAGCTTTGCCAACAATAGCCAGGCCGGAAGAGGGCGACAAACTGCAGTTGTATGTGTCCGCTTCTGCCCAAACCATTGCTGCCATACTAATCAGCGAAAAAGACAAAGTCCGGCAGCCGATATACTTTGTCAGCCACATTTTGAATCCAGCAGAAGCAAGATACTCACTGATAGAGAAAATAGCCTATGCAGTCCTGATAGCCGCCAGAAAACTCAGACCATACTTTGATGCACACACCATAGAAATCCTGACGAACTTCCCACTAGAGAAAGCCTTGCAAAAAATGGATACAGCCGGCAGGCTGTTGCGATGGGCAATAGAGCTGTCGGAATACGATCTAGAATTCCACCCGCGCAATGCAATAAAAGCACAAGCCTTGGCTGACTTTGTAGTCGAAGCATCTTATCAGGAGGATGAAGCCAAAGCAGAATCCTGGGAAGTATCGGTGGACGGATCAGCTGCTCAGTCGGGAGCGGGAGCCGGCGTTGTCATGACTTCTCCGACAGGAGATAAGTTCGAATACGCAATCAGATTCACTTTTGCAGCTTCGAACAACGAAGCAGAGTATGAGGCAACCATCGCGGGGGTACATCTATGTTTGTTGGCAGACGCCAAGAGGATAGTAATGACAACAGATTCTCAGCTGGTGGCAAATCAGTTTTCAGGAGAGTATGAAACCAAGGAACCGTCAATGCGTCGATATCGAGAAAAATTGAAAACACTCACAGCGAAGCTGGAAGCTTTTGAGATCGTACTGGTCCCTAGAGCGCTAAACACTGCCGCAGACGGGCTAGCAAAACTGGCCAGTTCGAAAGCAATCGAGCTCAATAGATCAGTGATGATAGAGATCATGCACAGAAGAAGCACGGAAGATAAAGGGAAAGAAATAATGGTCATCACGGCAAACACAAAATGGTACGATAATATCTGGACGTACAAAACGAAAGGGGTGTTGCCGGCCGACATCAACGAGGCAAAGAAAGTCAAAAAATACGTCTGCTGGTACGTTATATATCAGGGACAACTCTACAAAAGAGCATTCAGCCTCCCCCTGCTCCGATGTTTGACGGCATACGAGTCTGCAAGATTAATCGAGGAGATGCATGAGGGTATATGCGGAAACCATGTGGGAGGAAAAACACTTGCTTTGATCTGCCAAAGACAAGATTACTACTGGCCAACTATGCTCGAGGACGCACAAAGTTATGTCAAGAAATGGAAAAATGCCAATTGTTCGCTCCAATAATACGCATGCCAGCAAATGATCTGATGCCCATTCTGAATTCAATTCCATTAGCCCAATGGGGAATGGATATTGTAGGACCCTTCACAACAGCTTCTGGAGGCAGGAAGTTCTTGATAGTCGCTGTCGATTACTTCACAAAATGGATTGAGGCCGAGCCGTTAGCAAATATAACAGCCAACCAAGTGCGGAAATTCATCTGGAGGAATATCATAACAAGGTTCGGAATACCGACAGCGATAGTGTTCGACCATGGATGCCAGTTCGACTGCGCGCCTATCCAAGCGTTCCTGGCAGACTATCGAGTCAAGTTTGCATACGCATCAGTCTGCCACCCGCAGAGCAACGGGCAAGCCGAAGCTGCAAACAAACAGATACTCATAGCCCTCAAGAAAAAGCTGGATGAATTCAAAGGCAAGTGGGCGGATACAGTCCCAGAAGTTCTATGGGGTAATCGAACAACGATAAAAGAAGCAACAGGAGAAAGCCCTTTCAAACTATGCTTCGGATCAGAAGAAGTCATACCGGCTGAAGTAGCACTACCCACCTTCCGCATCTAGCATTACGAAGGGCACGAAAACGACAGTCTACTCAGGCACCAGCTAGACTTCTTGCCAGAGGTTAGACTGCAAGCCGAAATGAAGTCGGCAGCATAAAAGAACAGAATGAGCAGAGCCTATAACAAACGGGTAAAACATAGAAAACTGGAAGTAGGCGACCTTGTACTCCGCAGGACGGCAGCATGGTTCACGATGACGTTGATACATAGTTGATACTAGACCAAACACGACGTAATCAAAGAATTTGTTACATATAACACCCATATAGGATACGTAACTACAGAATTGATCCGTGCGTATCATACTCGAGTAGCTAGCTAGCTAGCTTTGCAATAAATAGATAAGTTCACATGCAATGTGGGGCAAATCCTGCTGGCTAGTACTACTCGTTAGTCGTTACCATACTACTTTGTTCAAAGAACTCAATCCAAAAAGCTCAACTTTCTAATGTAAGTGATAAAAAAGCAATAAACAACACGTCCATCTCTCAATGGTCCACGTGTTATGTAATTTATGTACTAGTTGTACCGTACTATTAATGCATTACAATTTATAATTGATGGCAACACCTTGTGTGCCAAGCCTGGACCTGAAAGGCTGAAAATGGACTGCCTCACTAATCAATATGAACAGAATATCATTAGTTGATTAGGATGGTCTATAACAATAATCATTTTAACATTAATTATCATTGACTAATTTGGCTAACAGAAGGTGCATGAAACATCTAAAACTTGAGTGTAGCTAGCTACATCCTATTGTGTCATAATATCATTTTTTTTTAAAAAAAAAAAGATAAGGAAAAAGAACTTAGGTTCCCCTTCGCACATAATATCATATACATATTGTTTTCGATCAGTTTTAATAACTTCACAAATAATACAAGAATACGAAGTATATTGGAATATTGGATAATTTGAGACCATAATTCACTATCCAATTATTTACATGCACTACTATATTATAGACCTTCACCCTCATGAATAAGTTACAAACATAAAATGATCTTGAGATACAAATTTGTCAAGGTCTATCCAAGTTACAAACTTAAAATGTCTAGTTTATTATGGTGTGAACGTTTCCTGTCCAATTGTTACATTTTTGAAATAACTAATGCGTTTCCAAAGAGTCACTACTTCTTAAGAGACCCGCCCCACCCACTTTATCCGCCCAAGATCCACCTCGTATATTAGGGCTTACATATATATATATATATATATATATATATATATATATATATATATATATATATATATTCTTTGGGCTTCAAGGTTGTATTGGTATTTATTGTAGTTAACCTAAAAGCCCTACCTTAGAAGCTGTATATATAAACATACGTCATTGTGAAATACAAGCAAGAAAACTATCTACCCTAATTAATTTGTCATGGTATCGGAGCTAGCAGCCTAGCAAACCATACTCACAATTTTTTTTTGCTTCTTTATTCTACCCGTCTTCTTCCTCTCAAGCAATATTTGCCATCCAAACTGACCATCCCAAGCCTCATTTTGAGAGGCCCGATAAGTCACAACTTACTTGCACCCACTGCAAGTGTGACGACCATGATAACACTACTTGTTTCAAGCTCC
This sequence comes from Spinacia oleracea, assembly GCF_020520425.1. NCBI lineage: Eukaryota > Viridiplantae > Streptophyta > Magnoliopsida > Caryophyllales > Amaranthaceae > Spinacia > Spinacia oleracea. The sequence goes on along the minus strand of NC_079492.1, from coordinate 17,878,926 downwards.
ATGGCTACCCGGAGTGGTATGAAGAGGTGAAGAATCGTCGCTCTAAGGGAGGCTCTTCCAAGGGTGGTACGGCTTCTGGTTCTGGAGGTCGGGGTCGCGGTATTCCTGCACGGGCTAATGCCGTGTCTAGCAGCAACATCGTATGGGAGGGCAACCCTACTTCTGATGAGAATCTCTCAAACGTTGTTGTGGAGTATACACCTGAGCACATACGTGCATTACTCAATATGCTCAATAATAAAAACTCCAATATGGACAAAATGACAGGTTCGTGCTCTTCAATGCCATGGATCATAGACACATGTGCCTCTCGTCATGTTACGGGTGATGCAACCCGTCTGAAAAACGGTATCCATTATTGCTTCCCTTGTTGGACTGCCCGACGGGAATAACGTAATAGCTACCATGGAGGGTTAAGCAACCCTTTCCAGCACATTAATTCTTGAAAATGTTTTATATGTTCCCAATTTACATTGCAATTTAATGTCGGTGTCGCAGTTAATTGATGATTCTAAATTATTTGTCCAATTCACTGAATCTCTTTTTGCTATACAGGACCAACATTCGGGGAGCCTGATTGGGGCCGGTTAGCGGAAGGATGGACTCCACTATTTCCGGGAAATACCTACAGTGTGTGCGGTGACAGTTCCTGGAGTATCTACGTTTCAATTATGGCATCGTCGACTGGGGCATCCGTCTGATAGAGTTCTCAAGTTAGTTCCTGCTATTAAGAATTGTACTCGTAATATTCCAAAGAAATTAAATAAAGCATGTGGAATTTGTCCACAAGCTAAGCACATCGTGAAAGTTTTCATGTTAGTGATAGCAAAGCCATAGAATTTTTGAATTAATACATTGTGATTTATGGGGGCGAAACTCTATTCCTTCAACTAGTGGTGCGCATTATTTTTTGACATTGGTAGATGATTTTTTAAGAGCAGTGTGGGTATATTTATTGCATTCGAAAACAGAAGTTTATAAAGCTTTTCGCTCTTTCTTTGCTATGATTGAGCGTCAATTTGAAACGACTGTTAAATTCGTTCGTAGTGATAATGGCACTGAATTTAGATGTATGTTGGATTATTTTGATGAAAATGGGATCCTCTTTCAAACTTCGTGTGTTGGTACTCCTCAACAAAATGGTTGGGTCGAACGTAAGCACCAACACATTTTAAACGTTGGCCGAGCCATGATGTTTGAGGGAAACCTACCTATTTCTCTGTGGGGTGAATGTATTTTGGGTGAGTTTATCTAATTAATCGTACAGTCAGGCTTGTTGCAAAATAAAACACCGTTTGAGGTTCTGTTTGGCAAAGAACCTGATTTGGATCATTTGCGTATTTTTGGTTGCTTGTGCTATGCTTTTAATAAAAAATCAAAGGGACATAAATTTGCTTCTCGGAGTCGGAAATGTGCTTTCGTTGGATATCCTAATGGAAAGAAAGGGTATAAAATGTACGACATGGAAACATCTGAAATATTTGTATCTCGGGACGTCAAATTTCATGAAAACGAATGCAAATCCAAATGATGAATTACATGGAGATAATTTGTTGAGTTCTGGAAATGTGGACGTTGATATTAAGTTTTTGGATGACTTGGAACATACTTTGGATGACACTCATGGATTAGCAGGGCCCACGGTAGTTGTACCAAATCTTGGTGAGACATTACATGCTACTGACAATGCAGAGATGTTTGACCAATCACCTTCATCACTGACCCAGCAGTTGTTGTTCTAGGGCCAGGCCATTCCGTTTACCCCACCGAGCTCCTCTTCGGTTCAACAAGTTGCCTCTCCTACTGTTCCATGGGAGCAATATACTCCTATTTCTTCTATTGGGCCACAGGAGCAACGTACTCCTTCTACCTCTATTGGGCCACGAGAGCAGCATGTCCCATCTTCTCCTATTGAGCCACAGGAGCAGCGTCCTTCATCTCCTCCTCCCGACATGGACGTTGATGGCCCACTTGGTCTGGGCAAAGGTTGTCGCCTTAAGCGTCCATCCGTTCTCCTCAAAAATTTTGTCACACACACTATTCAAGTTGCGAGTCCATCCAACCGTTCATCATCCTCCACTAGCTCTTCAGGTACTCCCTGTCCTATAGAACACTTTGTGAATTGTGATAAATTTTCTTTGCGACATCGTATATTTCTTGTAGCTATTCTTGGAGGCATTGAGCCTCAGACCTTTAATGAAGCAATGAAAGATTCTGGCTGGAGGGAAGCAATGCAAAAAGAAATTGGGGCACTGGAGGATAATGAAACATGGGTCATGGAAGAACTACCACCCGGAAAAAAGGCTTTTGGTTGCAAATGGGTTTATAAGATCAAATTTCATGCAAATGGCACAGTTGAGCGCCTGAAAGCGCGCTTAGTAATTTTTTGGAATCATCAGGTTGAAGGCATTGACTACAATGAGACATTTTTCCCGGTGGCCAAGATGGTTATTGTTCGTGCCTTCCTCGCTATTGCGGCAGCTAAGAATTGGGAATTATATCAAATGGATGTACACAATGCATTCCTCCATGGTGATCTCGTTGAGGAAGTCTACATGAAATTGCCCCCGGGATTCAATGTGGGTAAGCCAGGAATGGTTTGTAGTCTGAAAAAAAATCTCTCTATGGCCTAAAAAAAGCACCTTGATGTTGGTTTGCTAAGTTAGCTGCATCATTGCGGAACTATGGTTTTCTTCAATCTTACTCGGACTACTTACTCTTCACCTTTGTTTAAGGAATGACTCAACTCAATGTGCTTGTATATGTTGACGACTTAATTATATCTGGTAATGATTCTTCCGCTATTGCCTCTTTTAAAGCCTATCTGGGCGAATGTTTTCATATGAAAGACTTGGGCGTCCTGAAATACTTTCTTAGCATTGAGGTGGCCCGTAGCTCGGAGGGGATCTCTTCTGTGTCAACGAAAGTATACTCTTGATATTATCGCCGAAGCAAGACTCTTAGGTTCAAAACCTATGGGATTTACAATTGAACATAATCACAATCTTGCTCTTGCAACTGGTGCTCTCCTTGAGGATCCGGAATCATACAGACGCCTTGTCGGCCGCCTAATCTATTTGTCTTTTACTCGGCCTGATCTAGCATACACGGTACATATCCTGGCCCAATTCATGCAAGCACCGCGCCAGGAACATTGGGATGCTGCCATTCGAGTTGTGCGATACTTGAAGGGGTGTGCGGGCCAAGGTATTCTCCTTCGCGCCGATTGTGATCTTATATTGTCTGGTTTGTGCAACTCTGATTGGGCAAGTTGCCCATTAATAAGACGCTCTATAACGGGTTGGCTCGTCTTTCTTGGTGGCTCTCCTGTGTCTTGGAAAACCAAGAAACAACATATTGTTTCTCGCTCGTCTGCAGAGGCCAAATATCGGGCTATGGCGACCCTTACATAGGAATTGAAATGGCTTAAGGAATTGCTGCAGAGTCTTGGCGTTGCACACTCGCGCGCCATGCCCTTATTTTGTGATAGTAAGTCCGCTCTCCACATTGCCCAAAATCCTGTCTTCCACGAACGCACCAAGGACATTGAGATCGATTGTCACTAAGTTCGAGATGCTATTCAAGAAGGCATCATTACTCCTAGCCACGTCTCTATCGATATTTAATTGGCCGACATCTTCACATTGACATTGGGCAAGCGTCGGTTTCTTTACTTACTTAGCAAGTTGGGCATTTGTGATCTCCACGCTCCAACTTGAGGGGAGGTATTAGGGCTTACATATATATATTCTTTGGGCTTGAAGGTTGTATTGGTATTTATTGTAGTTAACCTAAAAGCCCTACCTTAGAAGCTGTATATATAAACATACGTCATTGTGAAATACAAGCAAGAAAACTATCTACCCTATTTATTTGTCATCGTATTATCAAGTTATAATTTAAATACTACAAAATAACCGCAAAATATAATTTAATCTATTTTTTTTTTTTTACTAAATTTAATATTTATGATATTAATTTTACATAGCCATTACCTAAAATTGGAGTATGAAGTAAAATATTTTATATGGAGTATATTTCGAGACGGGCGGGGTGGGGCGGGTACACCTTAAGTTCCATACGCACCCCACCACTCATGTCAGGTATTATTTTTGTCTGCATCTCCACCCTATCTTTCACAAGACCTTCGTCCTTCTTACCTAATTGGGGTTGATGCGGGACGGATCTCGCATTTAACCCGGCAATTAACATTTCTAAGTATTTGTTCATAAACCATTGATGCAATATAAAATATTCCCTCTGTCCCTTAATGCTTACACCATTTTGACTTTTTGCACTATTTACATAATTCACTTTAACCCTATTTTATTTCTTGTATATGAAAACAAATGTTAGTATTTAAATTATAACTTGATAATACGATTTCAAAATATATATTTTTCATCTTAATATATATTTTTGAAATATTAATATTTTTATAAGTTTTATAATATAAGTTAAAAGATATTGGTGGTCAAAGTTGTGCATTGACAAGCGTATTTAGTCAAAACGGTGCGAGTATTAAGGGACGGTGGGAGTACTTGTTAACGTGAAACCAGTACATTATTAAACCCAAATATACATTTCGTATACGGAGTAATAGCTTTGGTTGTTTGATATTTAAAGTAAGGGAGAATATAATAAAGTGAAAAGAAGAGGAATAGTTGGGATATGGTTATTGTCACTTAAAATTGTTTTGACATTGTCCACCTGTCTTCTTGAGGCGTTACGTATTACTATAATCTTAGCAATTCGATTCAATAACACCTTAAATAACATTCCTACAACTGTAATCTTTCACATTCACCACTATGATTGGTATGGTATATCCGTATATGTATAAAACATTGGTTTAAGATTTCAGAATGCAAAATTTTAAGCTCTAACCAAAATATATATAAGCTGAAATATTAGACCAACGAAGTCTTAGATTAATGATTAAGATTACGATAAGTCACAAGTTTAAATCCCAAAATAAGTAAACTATTAGCTCAAATGTTGACTTAACAGGTTATGGTTAAGTTTTTTGTTCTTCTCTCATTCAGAAAGCAAATGATTAAATGAGCAGATAAATTCAGAATATAGCCTAAAATATCCCATCACCCTGAATTAGTTCAAATGTGATTAAAAAACATACACCAAATTTTTGAAAAATATTATTTGTTCGTGTTATCTTTCCCTCTAAACAAAAGTTATTTGTATATTATAATTTTTTGTAAAACCGTTTATTTAACTCTCACATCATATATTTTCACACATGTCATTTGTCAACCATTTCCTACCAACTTTTTAGAGACGGTATGACGGTTACGTAAGGTTAAGCTGTGAGAGCAACTCTAATAATTTTAAAAATTGACTTGCTTGCAAAGAGTTAAAATATACAACCACGTTGCACGTAGTCAACCGATAATAAAGAAATTACGTAACCAGCTATTAAAATAGAAAAAGTGGAATAACTGAATATTGTATATAAAATAAAATATCATTTGGAGCTAGAATGTATAATAGTCCACCAATAAAAAACTTTTAGCTTAAAAGAATTATAACTAGAAATTTGATGTGGCATATTTAACTACACCACCTTGTAACTAACCATTGTAGTTGACCAATTATTCTAAGACGCTAAGAGCAACTCTAATGATTAGCAACAAAATGGGCTAAAATCTACCACAACAAAAGATATAATGTTTATAAGCTATAAAGTTTTTCATCGATGGGCTCTCTATAATATTTTATTTATTATAATTTTTATTTATTTTACTTTTTTCAACTTTGTCTTAAGCTACATGCTCATAGACCTACAATATTTTGATTGTATCTTAAGTATTTATGTACCAACGATTTGCTACCAACTCGTATATTTTTATTTGTTACGAGCAGGTCATTTTTAAGATTGGAGTTGAACTTCTTCTATCCTGTTATTATTTTCTTTAAATCAAAATAATATACTCCCTCCGTTCTTAAATATTAATCCCCTTTTGATTTTTTAGTTCGTTTCAACTCAATATTGTACGTTAAATAAATATAAAAGTTTGACATTGATAACCTACACATGGAGACAAATAAAACAAGATCTCACGTAAATATATTTTGAAATACGTATTGGAAAAAAGTTGGAAGATTTTCTTCCATTGTAAATATTATCAAGATTTCAAAAAGGACTAATAATCAAGAACAAGGTACTGAGTATATATATAAATAATTATAAAACCAAATGAATTTCAGTAAAAAGGAATTAAATTTTGAAAGAAAGAAACGATATTATTATCGGCATATCAAAATCACATCTCCAGCAGTTTCTTGATTGGATGTTTAGAGATGAATCAAGAAAGAAAACCGATTACTTGTAAATTCTATCTAATTTTTTTACTCCATATCTATAATTGAACAATCATTGTTAAACTGATAATCAGGCTACTTAAACCCTAAATCACATAATGAACGACTTGTTTTTTCTCAAAAAAACACAATTGATTGCACCTCTAGAGAAAAAAGGAAGCCCAACTACGAGTTAGTGTCTTAAATAAACTACCAAATTAAGGTTTACGAGAAACAATTTCAAAACAAATTAAAATAAATGAGACGATGAAATAAGTCCAAACCTGAGTATCATTAGAAGAGAGGAGAAAATCACGATGTTGAGTAGCAAAGAGAGACGATAATCTTGAAATGGTACCATTATTCATTTCATCTTTTCTTTCTCTCTCTACTTCCATAATCTTCTCTCTCTACAAAAACACTAATTAGTGGAAGATCGAATGAAAAGAGTGTTTAATTCAATTAATCTTGAGTTGAAATTTTTCAAAAAATAAAGACGCAGATTCTTTAATTGAATTACCTGGAAAATTTGCTTTCGAAACGAAAAATGGGAATACTAGTATGCATCACTAGCTTGCCCCACCCAATATAAATTGCGCACATAACACGTATCATTTTTATACTCACGCTTTCTCTCTCTCTCCTCGGGGTTATTATCTCCTACTTCTCATGTCTAAATGTCTAATGTCTTTACTTTATTGGCTCCCGTTTGATTGGAGTTTTTTGGACGGCTTCGATTAAATGGATAACAGTGAGGAGCGGATAACTCTGCACGTGTTTACTCATTTTGAAATTAAAAATTCGGATAAGTTGAGGAATGTTTATTTTGACTTATTTTAGTAAATATCCTAAAAAAATTATTTCATAATTATTACACAAGTTGTTATTTACATGGGTATACGATAAATATTGTACACCAAAATTAAAGTTAACGTAGTTATCTATTTTTTACTGATAATTTTTTTCAAAATGACTAATAATGTATAAAATTAACAAATTAACAAGGCACTTGACGTAGTTTGCTAGATGAGTACCCCTATCAGTTTAACAGTAGGTTGCTTTTTTAAAAATTATGAGACGTTAGTTTAGAATAACCTGTTTCTCCTTATGGACCAATAGTTGTCCCTTACCCGTAATTGTGAAGGTTTATCTTTGTCATTCACGTTGAGCTTTTTTTTCTAACGTATTGGGATTTTATTCATTGATAATGAGTTTCTTATTAAAAGGTTATACTTAATTTGTTTGTTGTGCAGCATCCAGGATTGTGCATATATTCAAGAATTACAAGCTACTTTAAATATGTGAAGATTTATAGGGTTTTTGGCACATAAATATTAGATAAGTTTTAAAAATTAAAGTTAAGTACCATGGGTATTTTGATCTTTATGTTTTAATGGATGTAGTTTTAGAACCAATAATTTTTTTTAATTGTTCAAATAATGGTAATAGATGTAATTATGTTTATGAATTTAAGTTATTTGAAATTTATACATTTTTTAGACTTATTTGTTGCCAATATTTTATTATACCTTGGTCGTACTTATTACATGTATATGGATAACTAAATCCATTTGAGAACGTAGCTTTAGACCAATTGAAAGCGTTGTAATAAGCTCGATTGAAAACGTTGTCATAAACTCAACTGAAAGCGTTGCTATAAACTCAACTAAAAGCGTTGCCATAAACTCAACTAAAAGGGTTGCTATAATCAAAACTAAAAGCATTGTGCGCTTCAAAACTAAAAGTGTTGCTATAAAATCAATAGAAAGTGTTGTTATAGATACAATTGAATGTGTTACATAAATGTAAGAAAGTGTTGCATAAGGTTCCTCAACCAAAAAAAAGCTAATAAGTGTTACTTTAAGTTGGCGAAAACTGTTGCCTTAACTACGTAAATGTTGGCATAAGTTGTTGAATAGCTGTTGTCAAAGACTAAAAGTGTTGCCTATAAAAAGTGTTTCCATAGTAATTATGGCAACGGTTTATCGTAAATGTTGCCTAAATACGATAAACTGTTGTCATAGACTTATAGCAACTCCCCTATTGGTAACGGTTTTAAAACCTTTGCTATAGGTCTATTACAACAGGTAATTGATCTATGGTAACAGTTTATTGCCGTTGCTATAAGCCTATTTCGTTCCATACAACACACATACTACCAGCGGACCTAAGCTCCGGGAAGTTCAAAGAGCAATATATTCCTAACGGACCCAACATATCTATATTTCTTTTCGTTCAACGATTTCTCAAAGTATGTGAAATTGCGGCAGTATGTGTATGACTTTATGGTGGCTTTTATGCTCCTTTTCATGGGAAATGGCTCCACTACTGTCACAATATAAAGCCACTGGTCTAGTATGACTTAGATTCCCTTTGATTCAACTTGGAAAGAATCTAGCTTTGAAATAGAACTTGCTCATTAAAAAGTGTCATCGATTTTGTATTTGAACATTGAAATAGAACTTGAATTTTGAACTTGAACTTGAATATTGAAATTTGGAGGCTTGGTTCTTAAGGATTAGACCTTTTCATGTTAAAAGACCTCATCTTTAATATGCTTCAGTACTTGAAATTGGTTCTAGTTTAAAGAGAGATTGTTCCCATCTAAACATCATTGAACTTTAAATGTAGAAGTTGTATACTGAACCTGAAACATAATGGTTCATGGGTTCTAGTTTGAAGAAGGAATAACACTTCTTCAAATATCATTGAACTTGTATAAAGTTAGAGTTTTTGAATATTTGTATGATGATTTTTGCAAGGAACACTTTCAAGAATGAAAGCCTCTAGTTACTAATCATATTTTGTTAAAAACAAAGCTTAAAGATTGAAACTTGAAATGGAGTATGGAAGAACATTTAAGGGGGATTCAAGTGTAAAACCCCTTAAAGGCTACTCCATTTGTACAAATCCTAGTTTGAATGAGTTATGAACTCACTAAACATCATTGGATTATTGAAAAACTTTGAAGATTAAAGCATAGAAATTAGAAATATTCAGATTTAGGACCTCAGATTACCTATTTTTGCTAGGGTAGTGCTTCCAAGATGTTTTCCCAATTGCTTAAATGCTTAGAACTTGTAGATTTTAGAAAGTTTGGATTTTGGGAGAGAATTATATAGTGGAGAATTATTTTTGCATTACGTCATTGTATTTCTGTTTTGATTTTTGTAAAATGGGAGGTTTATAGAGGAAGAGTGGCTGGAAAACGTCAGCGTAACCTGCGCCTGGCACGACACCAGGTGATAAAGGAAGGGAAATGACTGTCGTCCTTTAGGCGCGTTGGCACCTAAAGGGAAATCATCCTTTTAGATTGTAGTAAAAGATATTGTACTTTTACTTGGGGAATATGACTTGAATTTTACGATTCGAATGCGTGTCTTTGAGGTTTTTATACAGTTTGAGCTCGATTTTATGGGTCGGCGGCCGGGATGCTCGGTTTTGTGGGTCAGAGCTCGATTTTGGATTACATTTTGATCGGAAACATGCTTCGGAGACCAATGGTGGCATCTATTTTGAGAGATTGTGTTTGTATTTTCCAATTTTTTTTTTTTGGATTTTGGATTTTGAATAATTGAACTTGGAATAAGTTCATTGTATTTTAGCAATTGGGACTTCAGCTCGCATTTTCACCAACCTTGAGTCTAGGCTAATGGTTTCGTCATCGGCCCTAAAGGGAAACAAAATTTAGGTGTCTACAGTGATAGATCCAATTGCCAAAGAATATAGTACTCATCTTACTAAGCTCATCAGATGTCTTAAGACACTTAGTCTTGCTTAGATATATACCATGTGTAATGGGTAGATGGCCTCTCTTGGCTTCCATCATATTGAACCGAGCTAGCACCTTATCAATATAAGTACTGTGGCTCAGTGCAATCATCCTCTTAGATCTATCCCTATAAATATTGATGCCCAAGATGTATTGTGCTTCTCCTAAGTCCTTTATAGAGAAACACTTTCCAAGCCAACCCTTTACATACTCCAACATAGGAATGTCATTTCCAATAAGCAGTATGTCATCGACATACAAGATTAGGAATGCGATCTTACTCCCACTGACTTTCTTTTATACACAAGACTCGTTAAGATTCTTGATGAAGCCAAATGCACTGACTTCTTCATCAAAACGTATGTTCCAACTCCTGGATGCTTGCTTCAATCCATAAATGGATTTCTTGTGCTTGCATACCTTTCCTACATTCTTTGGATTAACAAAACCCTCTAACTGTGTCATAAGCAGATGCTCTTTAAGAATACCATTCAAGAAGGCGGTTTTGACATCCATTTGCCATATTTCATAGTCATGAAATGCAGTAATTGCAAGGATTATCCAAACAGACTTAAGCATTTTAACTGGAGAAAAGGTTTCATCATAGTCAACGCCGTAAACTTGTTTGCAACCTTTTGCTACCAATCTAGCTTTGTATACAAATACATTTCCATCTTTGTCTTTCTTCAATTTGAAAACCCATTTGCTTCCGATATGTGTGAACCCATTCGGCAAATCAACCAAATCCCAGACTTGATTACAAATATTTAATTTAACATCTTAAAAATTACAAATTACATACAAGATTCGCAAATATTTAATTACAAATTTTGCGTTCGAAAAACTAAAACCTCCGAAAGGTCATAGTTAGGCTTCGAATTTGGGAATTCTGGGTTCGGCGACAAATCTTTGATTTTTGTCAAAATTTTAAAACGTCGTTTACATGCGAAATTCACTATAAAGTTATAAAATTCCGACCATTATTGACAAAACTGCCGGAAAATCCTGCGAACATATAATTAAATCATCGCACGAGTTTGCTATTAATTACATATACGAAATTAATCACCCCTTTAATTCAATGCAAATTTATAAAATTTAACCATGTTAACTATATTTGATTGTGGAATTAATTAGAGGCCCGTGATACCACTGTTAGGTTATGACAAATATAAACACTATATTTCATGCGGAAAAACCATAAAGTCAGGAATCCAAATTAATTGCCACATAGCCAATTAGCATAATTTAGGATGCATACATGTGATGCGTGCCTTCCCTAGCTGCTCCCGAACCGAACAAGAACAAGTTTAGGACTCCAAATGCCGTCCCTCCGTAAATAGTCCACAGCACGTTCAGATCCGCCTTATATTCAATTAACTAGAATATTACCTAAGGTTTTCTGTTTACTCGGAAAGATTTATTATTAATTTAGGTAAATTATTAAATTCTCTCTTGAACTTAATATATGTGAATACTTATTGAAATTGCATTATAAATTGTGATCATGAACCACATATTTATAGGGTGGAAATAACGGAGTTAGAATTCTACTAGGATTCCAATAACTAAATCCATTAAGATTCTAGTTAAATTATATCATTAGAATTTAATGTTTAATCAAACACCTAGGTATTTCAGATTTAACAAAAATATCCAATTTGAGTAGAATTACGAAATTGAGATTACTTCACAAGGAAGTAACCTAGCCGGCCAAGGCAACACGTGGCCCTTGAGCCTACGCTGCCGTGCAGCCCGCAGCTTGCTGCTCGCAAGCCCACGAGTGCTTGCTTGCTGCTAGCTAGCCCATCGGCGCTGGCAGCTATACGCGGCCCACTGGGCGCTGCTGCTGCTCGGCCTGCTTGCTCGCCGCGTGCGCGGGCTTGCTGGGCGCTGGGCCTGGCTTCGTGCTGGGCGTTGCGTCTTGCAAGCTCGTCCTTCGATCGTCTCGTACGTCGCGCTTCCGATTCGTTTTCCGATATCGAAATTCATTTCCGATTCGGACAAATAGTCAATATTTTCGATTCTAAAATTTATTTCCGATTCGGTAATATTTCCGTTTCCGGCAATATTTCCGATTACGACAATATTTCTATTTCCGATAATATTTTCTGATATGTACCATGTTTCCGTTTCCGGCAACATCTACGGCTTGGATAACATTTATGTTTACGTCACGATCCATATTTTTGTTTCCGGAAATATCATAATTTCCGGAGCATTCTATATTTTAGCTTTTGACGATTTCAGCTCCCACTGGAACTGAGATCCGTCGTTTCCGAATGTTCATAAATAGAGTATTTAATTCACTTAAATACTTGATCCGTTCACGTACTATTTGTGTGACCCTACGGGTTAAGTCAAGAGTAAGCTGTGGATTAATATTATTAATTCCACTTGAACTGAAGCGGCCTCTAGCTAGGTATATAGCTCACTTGATCTCACTGAATTATTAACTTGCATAATTAATTAATACTGAACCGCATTTATTAGACTTAGCATTGAATGCATACTTGGACAAAGGGCATTATTTCCTTCACGACCTTCAATCTCGCGGTCTCTTCTCTTCCACCGTCGATTCCTCTTCTAATTCGTTACTCTTTCTTTCTCCTCCACTATAATTAGCCCTAAGTTTTATTTTCTTATACAGAGCGTTAATATTTGTTGTTTATTTTGATTAAATTGACTCATTCAGAATATCGTAGTGCATTGGTTTTAAAATAGTAGCTGGCCATTTCAATGCTGACATCCTAACAGGCAACTAGCATGAATCCACATCATATGCAACTGCTATCCTAGTCCATTGCTTTTTTGTAATGTAACTCGATTGCAGCTTTTATCAGTTGGGTGTTTTATATATCTTGAAATGCTTTTGCTATCATACCGCATATCTTCCATATTTTATTTGCTCAACTCTGAGATGATAATGGCGCTTCAGCAGTGATCTATTACCACTTTCAGTATTGGTGACCCTTTGGAGTTGTTGTGTTCATAGACAATGTAGGTATTAATGTTTGAGTGTATTTGTAATTTCATATTAATTTTGTCCTTAGAAGTTGAATGCTCTTTGTTGTTCCTGACTCCATCCCTGCATGCTTTGTTCCGAATCCAGGTTACAGGTAGGAGGGATAGGGCCAAGCCTTTTCCATTCAAGGTGTATCCAGTGGTCCTTGGGGTTTTGCTGGAGCCAATTGATGGTAACCCAAAAATAAGTTCTTATTTTATCGCATGAGAGGGTCTCGTATCCCCCTTCCAAAGTCTATGATTATGTTTGTTTTGGAAAGGTTAGTTTAATTTGTAATACGTACTGTTCATTTCAATTCAATTAACTATACTTGAATTAGTTTAGTTTAGATTATTTCATTCCAAACTTCCAACGTAATAGGGTCTTAGCCTATTATAGAGATTAGTTATGACTCATAAGCCATATGTGCGTACATAATACATTTTTAGAAAAGAAAAAATTTCTTCTATTACTTTCGATGATGTCTTATTTTTTTAGATGAATTTTGTGAATAGTTTTTTTTGTGTATTTTTTGCGACGATTAGTTGTAATAACACGATTTTATTTTTTATATGTATACTCCGGCACGCATCGCGTACATATAAGACTAGTGATAAATAGTCCGGAGAAGCACATTGCATACAACTTGAATTTATCTCAAAAAATTTTGACAGCTTTTATGGCAACTTGTAACTCAACAGAAAACTTGGAGGCGGCTCTGTTATAGCATCAGCAGTGGAGTGCTCTAAGGACCTACTAGCAATTAAGGGTAAAATACTAGCTACAAGGTTTTCAACTGCTGGAAATTAAAGGTTGTAGCTCTCCTCAACCTTGTTGCTCTGTGGATCAACATATGTTTTGGAAAATTCGTGGGCCCCATACCCCACATGTTTGCAGCATTTCAACATAAATTACCCTACATTTCATGTTTTATACTTCCTCTTCACTGTATAACGTCATATATTGTTCATTTTTTTGTATAATTTGCACTACATTTCATGCTCTTACAAAACTCACTACCTCATGCTACTGATGGTGTAACAAATCTCACAAACTCACAAATGGAAAATTCTCAAGATCATTTTAATCGTTATAACTCTTATTTAGAAAATTCCCCAAGCTTAGAAAATCAAAACTCTCAAATTACATCTCCTCAAATATTTTCGGATACTCAACCAGCACAAAATTGCCCAACTCGACGGCCTTATTATGATCCAAATTATCCGTTTCCCCCCGACCCTCAAACATATTACTATCCCGGGTACTATTACTCTCCAAATCAAGGGTTGGGTAATCATCCATTCAGACCGGATAATCATCAAATTAGTCTCGGATACTACCGTTGACCTTCTTATCCTTATATGGCTCATGAAAATACAAGAAGGGAGAGTATAGAGGGTTCTACCACACACCATGAATCTCGGTATCCATCTCCGTTATCGGTTGGTGAGTCTTCAATTTGTGAAAATGAAGTCGATGAAGAAGAAAACATTCAAGAAGTACAAAGGAGCTGTAGAAGTAGAGGTAGAGCAAGAGTCAGGACCCGAGGAAGAGGCGGAGGGATTGCATTAGCAAGGTTCAAGTGGAGCCATGAACAAGATACACATTTATGTAGGAGTTGGTTGACAATTTCAAATGATGGTATTACTGGGAATGATCAAACGTATGGAGACTTATCGGCTAGAATCGTTCAATATTTACAACGATTGGAAGAAAGAAGGTCCAGAAGTAGATATTGAAAAAGCCTCTAATCATTGGTACAAAATGAGTGCCGAGGTATCCAAGTTCGATCAACGGGGCTTACATTAGTATAAAAGATAGTCAACCAAGTGGCCACGATGAAGATCAAGTGATATCCATGGCTATGACACTTTGGAATAGTCGCAACCGAACTAGTAGAAGTTTCCCTTACCTACATAGTTGGAAAATCCTTCGAAATGAACCAAAGTGGCAAGAGTTTTCTTGTAAGGAAAGTCATTCATCAAAGAGATTAAAAAAATCTGTTTCGGGTGCGTACACTTTGTCAAGTTAAAATGCCGATACAAATGAAACTACCGAAAGTGTATACATGATGGATGTGCGTCCTCCGGGTCAAAAAGCGGCTAAAGAAGCAGCAAAGGGTAAAGAAAAAAGACAAACAAGAAGGTTAAGAAAATGCTACGCAAACTTGGAGTAAGTTTGAAGAGTGTAGACGAAGAAATTAGCCATGTATGAAGACCGTATTCGTGTTACAAATTCTGAGTTTCTTTACAAAGATACTTCAAACATGGACGAAGAAACTCTAAGCACTCACAAACAAGTTTGCTCTATTAAGGCCAAGTATAACATGTCTTAGTTTAAAACTCTCTATTGTTTTAAGTAATGTTTCGAAAAAATATGTCTTCTTTAATGGTTTAATTAGTTAAGGTTTTAGTTATATACTAATTCATAGAGGAACTATTTCCAATCTCATATATGTTTTGACAAAAACATATCAGACCAAAAATGGTACTCATAAGTTCAAATATGGTACTCATAAGTTCAAATATGGTACTAGGAAGTTCAAAAAGGGTACTCAGAAGCCCAAAAATGGTACTCATAATCTCAAAATTGGTGTTCATTTAGCCGTTGAAATTTTAGCCGTTGGAATTTAGTTGTTAGAATTAGTCATTGGAATGTAGTATTGTGTATTTGAAACTTGCTTGCAATATTCAATTTTAGCCGTTGGAATGCAATAATGAACCCACTAGCAATAGTGGAATGTAGTAATAATGAACATGCTAGACATTTCATGTTTTGGAATCTCACGTTTTAACAAAAATCCAATAATGAACCTACTAGTATATATACTTGAATTGTCACACCCTAATAATTCCTTGCTTTGTATAAACATTTTCCAACTTAAAACAAAGGAATTACCAAGATATTACCGCCACCGTGATAACGGCTAAGGCTGTTTACCAGAATTACGCAGCTGAATTTAACTAGCTTTCATAAGTCGTCGCTTTTGCATTTGTCCAAGTTCTAAGTGCGCGTTAATGTGTCTAGGCTTCAAGAAACGCCTTGGCTTCGACAACAAAGGGAAAGGTTGGGTCAAGATCCACTAGTCCTTACATCTCCATCAATTTTAAGAAACATTTGCAACAGTTGAGCAGTTCCATAACCTCATGGAGGCAATTCTTAAAATCACCACCATGATCGAAGAGCTCGATACTCGCTTAAGGGCAGTCGAAACTGAGCATTCCATGGCAAACATTACAAGGAAAATTGAGGGCATGATGAACAAGATTACCAACAATTAGCACTACTTTGATGCCTCAACTAATGTTGCACTCAAGGGGAAGGTGAGCTTGCCTGAAGAGTTCTCCGCTAATGACATTCCCAAGTTCAAGTCAACTGACAATCCTAGTACCATCTCCGAAACTTTCAAGCTACTATGACCATCAAAGGAGTCGATCTAGACCTATTTCCCGCCGTCTTCCCCATGTCACTAGAGCCAGCCTGCCAAAAGTGGTTCTACTCTCTCAAGGACAAAGACATCAATACTTGGAAAGGTGTCGCTCAAGCATTCATGAGCCAGTAAAAGCCTAACATTGAACTTCAAACCACTCTACGTGAGTTGGAAGTTCTCAGACAGGGTAGTCAAGAATGGTTCACCTCCTACCTCAACAAGTGGAGAAAGGTTTCTTCCCAAATGGTATCAAGGCCTTCAGAGAAAAATCTGGTCAAGACATTCATTGCAAGTCTCCTTCCAAAGTACAAGAATCATATGGCCTACTTGGGCCTCAAGACTTTTGAAAGGGCCTACAACATTAGGGTCGATATCGAAGATGACAAAGACAATGAGGTCAGGGCTGACACCGAAGAGGACCCATTCAATGATGATCAACTCAGTGATGAACATTCTAGTAAGCTAAAGGAAATTGAGACCGATGGTTCCTACAATGAAGATGACTGAAAAAGCCGCAAGCGCACAAACTATAGTCTAGCTTAGGATTCCATGTCTTTTTCTATATTTTTCTAAGCTTACCCTACAAGTCTAGCATTAGGGCCTCCATGTATGAATTTTCAATTTACATTCAATAACAAGATCATTTATTACCTAACTTGATCGTCTTTACAAAAATTACATGTGTTCAAAAGATCTTTCAAAAGTGCTCGAAATTTTGCAATTGATTTAAGGCACCAAAACGCCAATGATGTACGACAAGCCCCACCTTCACAAAGCACCCTTCCAATTCAAACCGGGAATTCACTCCCTCTTTTCAAAATCAACCATACAAAAATCTTACAAGATATTTTCAGAATTTTTTTTACCTAAAGCGTTTATGTTTCAAACTACCTTACCCTAACCTTGGAATGGGAAGAAGAATTACAACAGGAAGTAGAAGAATTCAAGCATCCAACATTCAAAGTGCCAAAGAACACATACAAAGTTCTAAAGTGCCGAAGATGATGAGGCAAACATTCCAAATTCAAATTGCCAAAAACCAAAGAGGCAATCATTCAAGATTCAATTTTAAAAAAATCAAGTTTCAAATCTCAAAGTCCAAAGTTCAAAGGTCGAAGTGCCAGAATCTGACATGGTGATATCCAAGATTAAGTCTGGGGCAAGAACTTGAATCTCTATCCCATCCATCTTCCGAACCTAGGCTTATTATCCTCCAAATCTAAATTGAGGTTTTCAATCACAAGTGTCGGAATCAATTGCAAAATTTATGAATCCAAGAGCTACATACGGTATGTTTCCACCATGGATACGTAGGAAACCTCTCGCAGGGCACGGGAACTTTAGTTTCAAAGCCTATTATCAACTCCAAAAAATCAATTTCAAAAAATTCAAAGAAAAAATTCAAGAACAAATAAGTCGCCCATGAGGAAAGATTGTGATGATTGTGCGCCGCATATGAAGAAAGAACATGATGATTATGCGAAAGATGACCATTGAAAGGTTTTCCAATGCTCATCCCTTAACCTTTAGAGCTAGACTGGGGGCTTGAACCCGCATCATGGCCTACCTAACCTTGTGAGCTAATCCATCATGGCTCACCCTTTCGAAATTCAATTTTCCTAACTCAATTTCAAAACCTTTTGCATCCAACCTTAGTATCATCATATACATTGCATATCTCACACACTGCACAACTACGACCATATCACCGCTCTCCATCTAGGGCCCTTGCATGGAATCCAAAGTTCTAAATCGAGTAAGCGCATATCAATGCAAGATTCAAGGTCTCATTTAGGCATGTCTTGCTGGGGGATTATGTCACCCCCAAGTGCGCCAGACGAGTACTATTTTTTCAGGCACATCAAGCATCTTTCAAAAAAAGCAATTCAATTTTAAAGCATTCAAATCGTAAAAATCGTATGAGTCAAAGATCTCGAAGTTCAAGTGCCAACTCAACGCAAACTTTCCTTATTGTGTCAAAGCGACTGTGTATTGGGTTCCTCTTATCAAATGTCTTGGTCTTAGACGCATTAGCGCACTTATTCAGTTCAATCTTTCAAAGTCTGTCAAATTTTGAGTCCAAGTCAGTTAAAGAGCATTCCAAAGTCATGCATGAGTCAATTTCAAGTCCTAGATCGACGTCCTAAGTCGAGTCATGATTAGCATCCGCAAAATTTGAATGTACTTTGACTTGCACTTTTTCTAACCAAAACACCCCAGTCAAAGTGGAGGCTTATAGTGAGGTAGCATGTGCACCATGTCTCCAAAAAATGGGGCTAATTTTTTCATGGATTTTTTTTCATATTGCATGCATTCATTTAGCCTCAAATTTCAATTCACACACAACGCGCGCACCAGTTCAATTCAAACCTAGCAAGCAAATACAAAACACACAGAAAATATCCAAGCCTTTTCCAAGTGCAAGATCCAAATTTCAAACCATACAAGTACAAAGTACAAAAACCTTTCAACCCTTTCTAATCAAATGTTAAACCTTTTCAAAACCATTCAGAAAATACAATGTCCAAAAGAATACAAATATCCAATAATCCGAAATCAAAACCCTAAGGAAAAGCTAAGATCTCGCTACCTTGCAGGATTGAAACAAGTAAAGGGATATTGAAAGCCTCTTCAAATGTAAAAGGCTATCCAGAGACTCCTCAATGCCAAGGATATTCAGATCCTCTTTAATTCCAAGGTTATCCAGAGCCTACCTCAAGGATCGACTATTCAAAGTTATTTCAAAAGGCCAACAACACATCCCTAATGGAGGGACGACTCCTATAGAAGTTTGACTAACCAGAGTCAATCCAATCTAGGCTAATCCAAATTCTATTTCAAAATCAAGAACCCTAGCATCCCCAGCAGAAGGGTGACACATGTACAAAGCCGACTAGCAAAGTCAATTCAATCTAGACTATTTTAAGTTTATACAAAGCTCTTATAATATCCCTAGTGGTAAGGTAAACTTGGCCAATGATCCCTACAAAGACTACTCAGAGTCTACACCAACTCCTAGGCTATCCATGCTTACCTTTCCCCAGAGAAATCCCTCAAAGTCTATATTCAAGAAGCAAACATTAAAGGTCCTTATGCAAAATTCAAGTTCTACAATCAAATGGCCGAGCAAGGTTATGCCAAGCAAGGAACCTACAATTCCAAGTACAAAATTCAAGGTATAAATTTCAAAGGTTCAAGTTCTAAAAAGCTCTACAAGTTCCAACAATCAAATCTCAAGAAGGCTACCATCACTACAAGAAAAAAGGGTTATAGCAACACCCTTTTATGCAACAGTTTTGTTGGCGTTGCTATATCATAGCTATTGCAACAGTTAAATAATTCTAAATTTGAGTAGACTTTGACTCAAGAATAGTGTTTCTGATACGGTTATGGATGAAAGTGATAGTCTTATGCTAGCAATTGGAACCAAAACTGATTTGGGTTCAATGGCTCATTTTGTGTGCATGGTGACTTGGATTGAGTGAGCTCGTTATATGGTCCTTATTATCAAGGTGGTATGTTAATCAAACTGGTCTGTTTAATCACATTGGTCCGCTTGTTTAAACAGATTGTACGCACTTATTATTTTTAATTGCTTTGGTTAAAGTCGGTTTAATAAAGGGATATTTGTTTAAATCCCCAATTTAAATTCAATCATTACTTAGCTTTGATTATTGCTGTTTGTAAGGAGAGTTTTAAGCCTTTATAACCTCCAATTTAGTGACTGAATTAGGAGGCTTTAGAGCTTGTAACTGCCAGTTTTAAAGGCTCTTAAATGGCTCTTAATTATCCGTTTAAAGCTCTTGTAGCTGTTGGTTTTTGGCTATTTATAGTCAGCTTTTTGATTGGAATAAACAACCAACTGGATGATTAAAACACTTGTTTGTTACATTTCGAATTATAGTTTATAATTCGGCCTTTTTCTTTGTTTTGGACGCGTTTCCTATTCAAAGAACTGATTGTGAGTCAATAGGTCTTGTCTTGCATTCACGATCAACGAGTTAAAAGTCTAGCTTGTTAATCAACTATCCTTGTTTATACAGCGAGTTTTTAAACTCGTATCATTAGTGGTATCAGAGCTGCTGTTCGTGTGATCCGCCAAAAAAAAAAGAAAAAAAAAAGAGCTGCTGTTCGTAATTCTTACAAACTGAAATATGGATTTTGATGATCCTGACTTTCTACAACATCTCCAAGAAGCCTTGAAGAACGTTAGAGATGGGGGGTATCGTAGGCCTCCTAGGCGTGATCTACGGGCTATGGATGAATTCAAAGTCACCGAACTTCCTGAATTTGTTGGTGGAACAGATCCGGAAGCCTATTTGGAGTGGGAGCGCAAAATAGAGAGAATGTTCGATTTCAAGGACATTGATGATGAGAAGCGTTGCAAATATGCCATATTGAAGCTAGGACGAGGGGCTTCATTGTGGTTCGAGGGACTGAAATCCAAGAGAATACGTGAAGGGAAGGAGAAAATTACCTCTTGGGAGTCTTTGAAACGTAAGCTACGTAAAAGGTATGTGCCAACAACTCATAGAATAACAACTTATCGTAAAATTGCCGAATTGAGGCAAGGAAAAATGAGTGTGGCTGAATATATTGATGAGTTTGAAAAGTTGTCCTTAATGGGAGAAATTGAGGAAATTGAGGAACAAAAACTGTCCAGATTTTCAAGGGGTCTAAATTATAATATTACCAATACCGTAGACACATATTCTGATTTTGACACTCTTTGTGGACTTTGTTTAAAATTGGAAAATCAAGGGAAGGCAAAATATGGGGGAGGGTCTAGTATGGATGGTAAAGCCAAGTCTTGGGCTAAATCCGAACCTAGCTTGAAACCAAACACATCACCTAGTACCGTAGGTTCAAGTAATTCTACGGCTGCCCCTAAACTATCTAACCCAACCAAAGAAACAAGTCTGTCCAAGGTGCGTTGTTTTAAGTGTCAAGGGTTTGGGCATTATCAAAATGCGTGTCCAAATAAACGAGTAGTGACCTTGAGAGAAGCTGTTGAATGTCGTGAGGAGTTGTTTGAAGAGGAAAAGAGGTTGGGGGACGTATTTGTGTTTGATGAGAGTGGTGATGAGGAGGAAGAGGAAGGGTATGAGGCTCCAATTTATGACACAAATCTGGTTCTTAGAGCGCTACAAACTCAAATTTCACCTACAGATCTAGACCAACGAGATCAGTTGTTTCATACTAAATGCCTAGTGAAAGATAAGTGGTGTAGTGTAATTGTTGATGGGGGGAGTTGTACCAATGCTGCTTCTAGTGAAATGGTGTCAAAATTAGGCTTAATCACTACTGCCCATCCTAGGCCATACGCACTCCATTGGCTTGATGATGGTAATAGTGTAAAAGTGTCGAAGCAAGTAAGGGTTGGTTTGACTATGGATTCGTATGTGGATGAAGTTCTTTGTGATGTTATTCCTATGGATGCTTGTCATATTTTGTTGGGTCGTCCTTGGCAGTTTGATAGGGACGTGATTCATAAAGGGAGAAGCAATGAGTATGAATTGAGAGACAAAGGCAAGAAAATTGTGCTAAAGCCTATGTCATCTCAAGCGGTTCGGTCCATGAGTGTGAAACAAAAGAAAAAGCCGAATCTCACCATGTTGGCTAGTGAACGAGAAATTGAGCAAGCTCTTGATCATGGAGAGTTGGTGTATGTGCTCGTGGCTAAGGAGAGTCCAATTGAAGGCCAAATTTGGAAAGAAGGCAGTCCCATTGCCGAATTGCTGTTTGAGTTCAAGGATGTATTTCCGGATGAATTACCACCAGGTTTGCCCCCTATTCGTGGTATTGAACATCAAATTGATCTTATTCCAGGAACTTCTTTGCCTAATAGGGCTGCCTATCGTTGCAATCCCGAGGAAACAAAGGAATTACAAAAGCAAATTGATGAACTTGTGAATCGAGGCTATGTTAGAGAAAGCTTGAGTCCATGTGCTGTTCCGGTGTTGCTTGTGCCTAAGAAAGATGGAACATGGCGAATGTGTGTTGATAGTAGGGCTGTGAATAACATTACCATCAAGTATTGTTTTCCAATTCCGAGACTTGATGATATGTTAGATGAGCTCCATGGTTCGAAGTTGTTCTCAAAAATTGATTTGCGAAGTGGTTATCATCAGATTCGGATGCGTGAAGGAGATGAGTGGAAAACGGCTTTCAAGACAAAACATGGTTTGTATGAGTGGGCCGTCATGCCATTTGGTCTCACTAATGCTACTAGTACGTTTATGAGGCTAATGAACGAAGTGCTTAAATCATTTTTGGGCAGATTCGTTGTGGTATATCTTGATGACATCTTGGTGTATAGTAGGAACGAAGAGGAGCATCTGATTCATTTGAGGGATGTTTTTGAAACACTTAGAGCTCAAAGACTCTATGGGAAGCTAGAGAAGTGTTCATTCCTTGTTGACAATGTTGTATTCTTGGGCTATGTGGTTTCGAAAGATGGAGTGTCCGTGGATCAGTCCAAGATCGAGGCTATCAAATCGTGGCCTAATCCTAAAACTATAAGTGAGGTGCGTTCTTTTCATGGTCTTGCTTCATTTTATAGACGTTTCATTCGTGATTTCAGTACTATTACTAGTCCTATCACTAGTTGCTTGAAGAAATGTGCTTTTGTATGGGGAGAGGACGCTCAAAAGGTGTTTGATGTGATTAAAGAGCGTTTGTGTGGTGCTCCTATTTTGGCGCTGCCAGATTTCTCTCAACCTTTTGAGGTCGAGTGTGATGCTAGTGGAGTGGGGCTTGGTGCTGTTTTGATCCAAGATAAGCGTCCCATAGCTTATTTTTCGAAAAGGTTAGGGGGTGCTCGTTTGAATTATTGCACTTATGATAAAGAGTTCTATGCCATTGTTAGAGCTTTGGATCATTGGAGTCATTATTTGCGTTCTAGCCACTTTGTTTTGCATTCTGATCATGAATCTTTGAAGTATATTAATGGGCAACAAAAATTGAGCCCAAGGCATGCTAAATGGGTTGAGTTCTTGCAATCCTTTCATTTTTCTTCGAAATACAAAGATGGTAAAAGCAATGTGGTGGCTGATGCATTATCACGAAGGTACACTTTGCTTGCTACACTTGATGTTCGTTTGTTGGTGTTTGAGACCTTAAAAGATTATTATCATGATGATGGTGATTTTGGAGTTGCATTCGAGAAATGTGCAGTTGGTGCTTATGGGGAGTACATGTTGCAAGATGGGTTTCTTTTCAAAGGTAATCGCCTTTGTATTCCTAAGCATTCAATTCGTGAGTTACTAGTGCGTGAGGCTCATGGTGGAGGATTGGCTGGTCACTTTGGCATAGCCAAGACCTTGGAAATCTTGAGAGAACATTTCTTTTGGCCTAAAATGTTAGGTGATGTAACGAACATTGTGAATAAATGTGTGACTTGTCATATGGCCAAGAGTTCTTTCAAACCCGGTTTATACTCACCTTTGCCGGTTCCAGTTCGCCCTTGGGAAGATGTATCCATGGATTTTATAGTGGCTTTGCCTCGTACTCAAAGAGGTAAGGATGCTATTATGGTCGTGGTGGATAGATTTTCAAAAATGGCTCACTTCGTTGCTTGTCACAAAACGGATGATGCTTGTAATGTGGCTGATTTGTATTATAAGGAGATTGTTCGTTTGCATGGAATTCCAAAGACTATTGTTTCTGATCGAGATTCCAAGTTCTTGAGTTACTTTTGGAATACATTGTGGAGAAAGGTGGGAACCAAGTTGTTGTTTAGCACTTCACATCACCCTTAAACTGATGGGCAAACAGAGGTGACAAATCGAACCTTGGGAACGCTATTGAGAGGGTTGGTAAGTAAAACGCAAAAGGATTGGGATGTCAAGCTTGCTCACGCTGAATTTGCTTATAATCGGTCTCCTACTTATGCTACTGGTCATTCTCCATTTGAGGTAGTATATGGGATTAATCCACACTTGCCCTTGGATTTAATTCCATTACCAAAAGATGAGTTGGTTCACAAGGATGCCGATGCTAAGTTAAAGTCTATGATGAAACTGCAGCAACAAGTTCGTGAGCGAATTGAAGCTATTAATGCCTCTTATAAACAGAAATCCAATAAGAATCGCAAACCGAGGTTGTTTGAAGAAGGTGATTTGGTTTGGGTTCATTTAAGGAAAGAGCGTTTTCCAAGAAAACGCAAGAACAAGCTTATGCCTAGGGCTGAAGGTCCTTACAAGGTGGTTGCACGTGTGAATGATAATGCTTACAAGATTGAGCTTCCGGGAGACTATGGTGTCCATGCTACTTTCAATGTAGGTGATCTTTCACCTTATCTTGATGATGATGGCCTTGCTGAATTGAGGTCAATTCCTTTTAAAGGGGAAGGGGATGATACGGTTATGGATGAAAGTGATAGTCTTATGCTAGCAATTGGAACCAAAACTGATTTGGGTTCAATGGCTCATTTTGTGTGCATGGTGACTTGGATTGAGTGAGCTCGTTATATGGTCCTTATTATCAAGGTGGTACGTTAATCAAACTGGTCCGTTTAATCACATTGGTCCGCTTCTTTAAACAGATTGTACGCACTTATTATTTTTAATTGCTTTGGTTAAAGTCGGTTTAATAAAGGGATATTTGTTTAAATCCCCAATTTAAATTCAGTCATTACTTAGCTTTGATTATTGCTGTTTGTAAGGAGAGTTTTAAGCCTTTGTAACCTCCAATTTAGTGACTGAATTAGGAGGCTTTAGAGCTTGTAACTGCCAGTTTTAAAGGCTCTTAAATGGCTCTTAGTTAGCCGTTTAAAGCTCTTGTAGTTGTTGGTTTTTGGCTATTTATAGTCAGCTTCTTGATTGGAATAAAGAACCAACTTGATGATTAAAACACTTGTTTGTTACATTTCGAATTATAGTTTGTAATTCGGCCTTTTTCTTTGTTTTGGACGCGTTTCCTATTCAAAGAACTGATTGTGAGTCAATAGGTCTTGTCTTGCATTCACGATCAACGAGTTAAAGGTCTAGCTTGTTAATCAACTATCCTTGTTTATACAACGAGTTTTTAAACTCGTATCAGTTTCTATAGAAAATCTATGGCAACAATTATATATTATCATTATGTTATTGCAATAGTTTTTACTTTTTTAACATTTTGATGAAATCTTGCAACAATTTTTTCGTCAAGTATCTAAATTAAGTAAAAAAAAAACAAAAAAATAATAAATAAAATACGAAGTAGGTTATTGAATTTTTTCCATAGACCACAATTTTCTTTTTAGGATTCCCTCCTTCCTAGTTTATCGTCAAAGCCTTGTACACTTTCACCTTCTCCGTTCTTCTTCTCTTTCACCCTCATCATCGTTCTCGATTCCCTTCATAATCATTTGTTGAAGCACGGTGAATTGGAGTTTGGCGAATATGAATTTGGAATTGGGTCATTAAATTGGAGAAGGAGAAAATTGTGAATTACGTTTCTAAATTGACGAGAAGAACAAGGTTAGTTGGTATATGTCTCTTCGAATTCGGTCTTAAATTTCACAACTACGCTGTTTAAATTATTAACTGGTTACAATTAGAATTTTTTTGTGTGGTTTTCTAAATTAGGGTTTCTTAATTGGGGAATTCCGTTATTTAGGGAATTCTGTTAAATTTTTTCTGACAGAATATACATGTCTAATTTGATACGATAATGGAGAGCATTCATAACTTGTTGTTTGAATGTACTTATAGTAGGTTTTCCAATGCTACAATTTGAGGTTATTTCTACTTTGCGTGTTTTAATTCAAAGAATGTCGGGTCCAAATGACGCAACTAAGCTCTGTGTGGTTTTCAAATCATGGAGATAGATTGTGATATCAGACAATCGTCTTTGGATTCAATTATTTATTTTGTTTTGTTTGCAGGAATTCGGTAATTTGAAGCCCTAATGTACTCTAGACTCCAGCTATCTGTACGCCACCATTTACACTAGGTACTACCTCTCATAACTTTGCACATATGATCATTATTATTGTGTCTAATGAACCTTTTTGTTGCTGGATGGAAGGGAAATATACAACTCAACCTATTATTGTTTTATCCTTATATGTCATTATAATGGTGACTCCATTTGCACAATGGTCTGTCTTCCTTGAGGCAATATAGTAATTATATCATATCGTGTCCTCCTTCCTGTCATATGCAGACACATAATTCGCTAAAGCTTCAAGAAGGCAACTAAAAGGTGCAATACATTCAGCACTTTTGACATGAATGTTCCTCTGTTTGTTCAACTAATCAGGTCATCTTGATTGAACTTCGATTATTCCTTCTTCCTACTGTATTTTTAATATGGGTAAGTAATGGTGGACTTTGAGGTAGGGTCGCCAACAAGAAGTCTCATTTTTGTGTGTGCATATTTGTGGATGTCGGGAGGGGGGTACACATTGGATTGACTTTTATATATATCGTATGTAATTTATTCGTATGTGGACTTATTTGGAAATTTTCCTTCAATCTTTGAGACTATTTATCTTTTTTTTTCCTATAATTATGGACAACGAAAATCAATAACTTTGATTTTTTTTTATGGAAATTATGTCGTATGTAAGTTATTCACTGCAACCTAGTCTGTATATGCTTTTTTTTAATAACTTCTTGTATGAGTATTATGGGATAGATCTGGATAAATTTCTAAAGTAAGTGTAACACCCTAGCTACCCTCTTTGGTCATAGGCTATCATAAATCACAATCCATAGAAATATCTGAAAGCTATTGAAGAAGTTAGTTGTCTTGGGATTCTTGGCAGTGTTTTTTTGATATAAATTATGGATTCTTTTATGCATACCTTCTAGCAGAGGAACTCGCATCATATACATATTTTGCTAGTCACGTGTTAAACATTACTTGCATCCACACTTAAGAGCTGCAAACTCTATACAACTGCAAACTCTTAAATTCGGGATTGTGTTTTGATAATTGGATGACTTTTATGTTCCCTTTGCTTGACCTTAGTTGTCTCAGCATCATGATATCAACATGATGTAACAAACTAATACTTTTAACCTTTTAGCCTTTCCTATTGCACTAATGACTATTTACATGCAACTGAGAAATTTAAAACTCATATATTATATACGAGTCTTTTTGTCCTAATTTTGAGTTTTTACGAGTTGGTAACTTAGATATACGTGTGTTATACTTATACGTCATACAAGAGTCCCAAAATATTTGACATGTTTCTTTGTTGCTCGTTATCCATCTTTAGTTTTTTGTTTTACGCGGATCATGTTTTTTTATAGCAGTATTGCAGGACTTGGTCCTCGGTCAATTGATAATGTTATTTAAACAGTTCCATAGCCCTGACTGAATCAAAGGTACTTCAAATCACCAATTTTTTATTTATTCTTATTGGATTTTTGTGTAACTTTATCATTATTATCTTTTAGTTTGTTGTACTAGTTATTTAAATTAGATGTGGAGTGGATGCTTGCTACTTAGGATATCCCGATTCCTGAGTCATAGGGGTCAATTGTTGCTTTCTGTTGCTTTCTAGGTTTATTGTTTATTCTGAGTTCTTCAGCTCTGTATTGTTGATCAGGCCGGTCTGCCTACTTAGGCCTGTTTCTTTGTGTTGGTCAATTCTAATATGTTTTCTGCATTTCTCTACTGTGTACTGATGTGTTCTGATCTCTATACCACTTATGTTGTCTGCATTTATGTACTGTTGTTGTGTTGTTGGGTTTTGGACTGTTTGCCTAAGTGAACGCGGTGAAGGCTAATATGGGCTGCAAAAGTTCATTTGAGGAAGCTTGTCTGTGTTTTGTGCCAGTCTTTCTTTCGTAGATAAGTAGTTATAGTCCAATATTGACCTTGGTTGAATTAGATAGTTTTTTTTTTGTGTGTTGATTTTTTTATTGCTTGTATAGCTTATAGGGCATATCTCTAAAATCTAAATCTTATCTTAGTGCAGTCTGCTTCTAGACTTGACCTTCTCCTTGAGAGTTGTGCCTAGGCTCCATAAAGTTGGTGATCAATGACCTGTTGATCTCTTGCATCTGACTAAGATAGCTCATGACCCATTCAGCATGGCTCCACGTTCTAGGGAGTTTGACTTTTTATTCTTCCTCACCTCATACTGATTTTAGGACCAATTGAGATACTCTTTTAGAAAGAATCATCGGAGAGACATTTTATGTGATCAATCTGACATGTGTAACAACTGTTGAATACTTTGTTTTCTTTTTCATCTGAAGATGCAAGCTAGGAACATTTTTGATAACGTTGTTGTAAATTCTTCTATGATTATTGCATGTCTATTCTTTATGATTGTTAGTGGAGCAGAAATTGGGAGATTCGTAGCGATGATGCGTAACCCGTCTTTAATATTAAAGACTTGTGTTGCCTTTGATCTTCTCCAAGTAAAAGAGATTTCTACTTGTCTCCTTAATTTTGATATGCATATCCAGGATCATATGATACTGCTAGTATCGTTGATACTCTTGTTTATTATATCAAGGAAATAGGGTTCATGTTTCCTATAACAGGGAATCGTGCCTTGCTTTAACCTTCATTTGCTTTATCTGCCCTACCATCCTCTTTTCAGGTGGGTAAATGTCACAAGTTTGATTATTTATGATGTTCTGCAAGTTGCCATAGGAATTAGGGTTGTGCAAGTGTATATGTGAAAAAGAATTTGAATGAAAGTGGATAGCATTGTTTCCATTTGTACTAAAATTGATAGTTTTAGACATTTCTCTCTCTTGGGATTAAGATCATATACTAGGACTAAGTTCACCAGTGTGTAGGGAAGTAACATGGCTTTTCTATGTTTTTCAAACAGTCTTTTATGAGTTAATGGAGATTGGTGTTACCAACTATAAACCTCAACTTCTCATTATCTTTCTATAAAGGGTCTCGACTTCTGGGGGGGATTCTTTGGGGTGGTTCTGAAACAGAGGCTGGTTTTTGTTGTGCTTCTTGATTAGAAGATACGGGTTATCTAGTACAACGAGATTGATTGGATCAATTACTCTAGATTAGGGGTGTCAAATCGGGTCATCGGTCGGTTTGCTAGAATACATTAACTAATAAATGAAACAGATGAGATAACAAATTAACAAGGCACTTGACGTAGTTTGCTAGATGAGTACCCCTATCAGTTTAACAGTAGGTTGCTTTTTTAAAAATTATGAGACGTTAGTTTAGAATGACCTGTTCCTCCTTATGGACCAATAGTTGTCCCTTACCCGTAATTGTGAAGGTTTATCTTTGTCATTCACGTTGAGCTTCTTTTTCTAACGTATTGGGATTTTATTCATTGATAATGAGTTTCTTATTAAAAGGTTATACTTAATTTGTTTGTTGTGCAGGATCCAGGATGGTGCATATATTCAAGAATTACAAGCTACTTTAAATATGTGACGATTTATAGGGTTTTTGGCACATAATTATTAGATAAGTTTTAAAAATTAAAGTTAAGTACCATGGGTATTTTGATCTTTATGTTTTAATGGATGTAGTTTTAGAACCAATAATTTTTTTTAATTGTTCAAATAATGGTAATAGATGTAATTATGTTTATGAATTTAAGTTATTTGAAATTTATATATTTTTTAGACTTATTTGTTGCCAATATTTTATTATACCTTGGTCGTACTTATTACATGTATATGGATAACTAAATCCATTTGAGAACGTAGCTTTAGACCAATTGAAAGCATTGTAATAAGCTCGATTGAAAACGTTGTCATAAACTCAATTGAAAGCGTTGCTATAAACTCAACTAAAAGCGTTGCCATAAACTCAACTAAAAGGGTTGCTATAATCAAAACTAAAAGCATTGTGCGCTATAATCAAAACTAAAAGTGTTGCTATAAAATCAATAGAAAGTGTTGTTATAGATACAATTGAATGTGTTACTAAATGTAAGAAAGTGTTGCATAAGGTTCCTCAACCAACAAAAAGCTAATAAGTGTTACTTTAAGTTGGCGAAAACTGTTGCCCTAACTACGTAAATGTTGGCATAAGTTGTTGAATAACTGTTGTCAAAGACTAAAAGTGTTGCCTATAAAAAGTGTTTCCATATTAATTATGGCAACGGTTTATCGTAAATGTTGCCTAAATACGATACACTGTTGTCATAGACTTATAGCATCGCCCCTATTGGTAACGGTTTTAAAACCTTTGCTATAGGTCTATTACAACAGGTAATTGATCTATGGTAACAGTTTATTGCCGTTGCTATAAGCCTATTTTGTTCCATACAACACACATACTACCAGCGGACCTAAGCTCCGGGAAGTTCAAAGAGCAATATATTCCTGACAGACCCAACATATCTATATTTCTTTTCGTTCAACGATTTCTCAAAGTATGTGAAATTGCAGCAGTACGTGTTTGACTTTATGGTGGCTTTTATGCTCCTTTTCATGGGAAATGGCTCCACTACTGTCACAATATAAAGCCACTGGTCTAGTATGACTTAGATTCCCTTTGATTCAACTTGGAAAGAATCTAGCTTTGAAATAGAACTTGCTCATTAAAAAGTGTCATCGATTTTGTATTTGAACATTGAAATAGAACTTGAATTTTGAACTTGAACTTGAATATTGAAATTTGGAGGCTTGGTTCTTAAGGATTAGACCTTTTCATGTTAAAAGACCTCATCTTTAATATGCTTCATTACTTGAAATTGGTTCTAGTTTAAAGAGAGATTGTTCCCATCTAAACATCATTGAACTTTAAATGTAGAAGTTGTATACTGAACCTGAAACATAATGGTTCATGGGTTCTAGTTTGAAGAAGGAATAACACTTCTTCAAATATCATTGAACTTGTATAAAGTTAGAGTTTTTGAATATTTGTATGATGATTTTTGCAAGGAACACTTTCAAGAATGAAAGCCTCTAGCTACTAATCATATTTTGTTAAAAACAAAGCTTAAAGATTGAAACTTGAAATGGAGTATGGAAGAACATTTAAGGGGGATTCAAGTGTAAAACCCCTTAAAAGCTACTCCATTTGTACAAATCCTAGTTTGAACGAGTTATGAACTCACTAAACATCATTGGATTATTGAAAAACTTTGAAGATTAAAGCATAGAAATTAGAAATATTCAGATTTAGGACCTCAGATTACCTATTTTTGCTAGAGTAGTGCTTCCAAGATGTTTTCCCAATTGCTTAAATGCTTAGAACTTGTAGATTTTAGAAAGTTTGGATTTTGGGAGAGAATTATATAGTGGAGAATTATTTTTGCATTACGTCATTGTATTTCTGTTTTGATTTTTGTAAAATGGGAGGTTTATAGAGGAAAAGTGGCTGGAAAACGTCAGCGTAACCTGCGCCTGGCACGACACCAGGTGATAAAGGAAGGGAAATGACTGTCGTCCTTTAGGCGCGTTGGCACCTAAAGGGAAATCATCCTTTTAGATTGTAGTAAAAGATATTGTACTTTTACTTGGGGAATATGACTTGAATTTTACGATTCGAATGCGTGTCTTTGAGGTTTTTATACAGTTTGAGCTCAATTTTATGGGTCGGCGGCCGGGATGCTCGGTTTTGTGGGTCAGCGCTCGATTTTGAATTACATTTTGATCGAAAACATGCTTCGGAGACCAATGGTGGCATCCATTTTGAGAGATTGTGTTTGTATTTTCAAATTTTTTTTTTTTTGGATTTTGGATTTTGGATAATTGAACTTGGAATAAGTTCATTGTATTTTAGCAATTGGGACTTCAGCTCGCATTTTCACCAACCTTGAGTCTAGGCTAATGGTTTCGTCATCGGCCCTAAAGGGAAACAAAATTTAGGTGTCTACAATGATAGATCCAATTGCCAAAGAATATAGTACTCATCTTTCTACGCTCATCAGATGTCTTAAGACACTTAGTCTTGCTTAGATATATACCATGTGTAATGGGTAGATGGCCTCTCTTGGCTTCCATCATATTGAACCGAGCTAGCACCTTATCAATATAAGTACTGTGGCTCAGTGCAATCATCCTCTTAGATCTATCCCTATAAATATTAATGCCCAAGATGTATTGTGCTTCTCCTAAGTCCTTCATAGAGAAACACTTTCCAAGCCAACCCTTTACATACTCCAACATAGGAATGTCATTTCCAATAAGCAGTATGTCATCGACATACAAGACTAGGAATGCGATCTTACTCCCAGTGACTTTCTTTTATACACAAGACTCGTTAAGATTCTTGATGAAGCCAAATGCACTGACTTCTTCATCAAAACGTATGTTCCAACTCCTGGATGCTTGCTTTAATCCATAAATGGATTTCTTGTGCTTGCATACCTTTCCTACATTCTTTGGATTAACAAAACCCTCTAACTGTGTCATAAGCAGATGCTCTTTAAGAATACCATTCAAGAAGGCGGTTTTGACATCCATTTGCCATATTTCATAGTCATGAAATGCAGTAATTGCAAGGATTATCAAAACAGACTTAAGCATTTTAACTGGAGAAAAGGTTTCATCATAGTCAACGCCGTAAACTTGTTTGCAACCTTTTGCTACCAATCTAGCTTTGTATACAAATACATTTCCATCTTTGTCTTTCTTCAATTTGAAAACCCATTTGCTTCCGATATGTGTGAACCCATTCGGCAAATCAACCAAATCTCAGACTTGATTACAAATATTTAATTTAACATCTTAAAAATTACAAATTACATACAAGATTCGCAAATATTTAATTTAACATCATAAAAATTACAAATTTTGCGTTCGAAAAACTAAAACCTCCGAAAGGTCATAGTTAGGCTTCGAATTTGGGAATTCTGGGTTCGGCGACAAATCTTTGATTTTTGTCAAAATTTTAAAACGTCGTTTACATGCGAAATTCACTATAAAGTTATAAAATTCCGACCATTATTGACAAAACTGCCGAAAAATCCTGCGAACATATAATTAAATCATCGCACGAGTTTGCAATTAATTACATACACGAAATTAATCACCCCTTTAATTCAATGCAAATTTATAAAATTTAACCATGTTAACTATAATTGATTGTGGAATTAATTAGAGGCTCGTGATACCACTGTTAGGTTATGACAAATATAAACACTATATTTCATGCGGAAAAACAATAAAGCCAGGAATCCAAATTAATTGCCATATAGTCAATTAGCATAATTTAGGATGCATACATGTGATGCGTGCCTTCCCTAGCTGCTCCCGAACCGAACAAGAACAAGTTTAGGACTCCAAATGCCGTCCCTCCGTAAATAGTCCACAGCACGTTTAGATCCGCCTTATATTCAATTAACTAGAATATTACCTAAGGTTTTCTTTTTACTCGGAAAGCTTTATTATTAATTTAGGCAAATTATTAAATTTTCTCTTGAACTTAATATATGTGAATACTTATTGAAATTGCATTATAAATTGTGATCATGAACCACATATTTATATGGTGGAAATAACGGAGTTAGAATTCTACTAGGATTCCAATAACTAAATTCATTAGGATTCTAGTTAAATTATATCATTAGAATTTAATGTTTAATCAAACACCTAGGTATTTCAGATTTAACAAAAATATCCAATTTGAGTAGAATTACGAAATTGAGATTACTTCACAAGGAAGTAACCTAGCCGGCCAAGGCAACACGTGGCCCTTGAGCCTACGCTGCGGTGCAGCCCGCAGCTTGCTGCTCGCAAGCCCACGAGTGCTTGCTTGCTGCTAGCTGGCCCATCGGCGCTGGCAGCTATACGCGGCCCAGTGGGCGCTGCTGCTGCTTGGCCTGCTTGCTCGCCGCGTGCGCGGGCTTGCTGGGCGCTGGGCCTGGCTTCGTGTTGGGCGTTGCGTCTTTCAAGCTCGTCCTTCGATCGTTTCGTGCGTCGCGCTTCCGATTCGTTTTCCGATTCCTGAATTCATTTCCAATTCGGACAAATAGTCAATATTTTCGATTCTAAAATTTATTTTCGATTCGGTAATATTTCCGTTTCCGGCAATATTTCCGATTACGGCAATATTCCTATTTCCGATAATATTTTCTGATATGTACCATGTTTCCGTTTCCGGCAACATCTACGGCTTGGGTAACATTTATGTTTCCGTCACGATCCATATTTTCGTTTCCGGAAATATCATAATTTCCGGAGCATTCTATATTTTAGCTTTTGACGATTTCAGCTCCCACTGGAACTGAGACCCGTCGTTTCCGAATGTTCATAAATAGAGTATTTAATTCACTTAAATATTTGATCCGTTCACGTACTATTTGTGTGACCCTACGGGTTCAGCCAAGAGTAAGCTGTGGATTAATATTATTAATTCCACTTGAACTGAAGCGGCCTCTAGCTAGGTATATAGCTCACTTGATCTCACTGAATTATTAACTTGCATAATTAATTAATACTGAACCGCATTTATTAGACTTAGCATTGAATGCATACTTGGACAAAGGGCATTATTTCCTTCACGACCTTCAATCTCGCGGTCTCTTCTCTTCCACCGTCGATTCCTCTTCTAATCCGTTACTCTTTCTTTCTCCTCCACTATAATTAGCCCTAAGTTTTATTTTCTTATACATAGCGTTAATATTTGTTGTTTATTTGGATTAAATTGACTCATTCAGAATATCGTAGTGCATTGGTTTTAAAATAGTAGCTGGCCATTTCAATGCTGACATCCTAACAGGCAACTAGCATGAATCCACATCATATGCAACTGCTATCCTAGTCCATTGCTTTTTTGTAATGTAACTCGATTGCAGCTTTTATCAGTTGGGTGTTTTATATATCTTGAAATGCTTTTGCTATCATACCGCATATCTTCCATATTTTATTTGCTCAACTCTGAGATGATAATGGCGCTTCAGCAGTGATCTATTACCACTTTCAGTATTGGTCCCTTTGGAGTTGTTGTGTTCATAGACAATGTAGGTATTAACGTTTGAGTGTATTTGTAATTTCATATTAAATATTGTCCTTAGAAGTTGAATGCTCTTTGTTGTTCCTGACTCCATCCCTGCATGCTTTGTTCCGAATCCAGGTTACAGGTAGGAGGGATAGGGCCAAGCCTTTTCCATTCAAGGTGTATCCAGTGGTCCTTGGGGTTTTGCTGGAGCCAATTGATGGTAACCCAAAAATAAGTTCTTATTTTATCGCATGAGAGGGTCTCGTATCCCCCTTCCAAAGTCTATGATTATGTTTGTTTTGGAAAGGTTAGTTTAATTTGTAATACGTACTGTTCATTTCAATTCAATTAACTATACTTGAATTAGTTCAGTTTAGATTATTTCATTCCAAACTTCCAACGTAATAGGGTCTTAGCCTATTATAGAGATTAGTTATGACTCATAAGCCATATGTGCGTACATAATACATTTTTAGAAAAGAAAAAAAATTCTTCTATTACTTTCGATTATTTTTTTAGATGAATTTTGTGAATAGTTTTTTTTGTGTATTTTTTGCGATGATTAGTTGTAATAACACGATTTTATTTTTTATATGTATACTCCGGCACGCATCGCGTACATATAAGACTAGTGATAAATAGTCCGGAGAAGCACATTGCATACAACTTGAATTTATCTCAAAAAATTTTGATAGCTTTTATGGCAACTTGTAACTCAACAGAAAACTTGGAGGCGGCTCTGTTATAGCATCAGCAGTGGAGTGCTCTAAGGATCTGCTAGCAATTAAGGGTAAAATACTAGCTACAAGGTTTTCCAATGCTGGAAATTAAAGGTTGTAGCTCTCCTCAACCTTGTTGCTCTGTGGATCAACATATGTTTTGGAAAATTCGTGGGCCCCATACCCCACATGTTCGCAGCTTTTCAACATAAATTACCCTACATTTCATGTTTTATACTTCCTCTTCACTGTATAACGTCATATATTGTTCATTTTTTTGTATAATTTGCACTACATTTCATGCTCTTACAAAACTCACTACCTCATGCTACTGATGGTGTAACAAATCTCACAAACTCACAAATGGAAAATTCTCAAGATCATTTTAATCGTTATAACTCTTATTTAGAAAATTCCCCAAGCTTAGAAAATTAAAACTCTCAAATTACATCTCCTCAAATATTTTCGGATACTCAACCACCACAAAATCG
This sequence comes from Spinacia oleracea, assembly GCF_020520425.1. Taxonomy (NCBI): domain Eukaryota; kingdom Viridiplantae; phylum Streptophyta; class Magnoliopsida; order Caryophyllales; family Amaranthaceae; genus Spinacia; species Spinacia oleracea. The sequence goes on along the minus strand of NC_079492.1, from coordinate 17,842,361 downwards.
CCCAACTCAACGGCCTTATTATGATCCAAATTATCCGTTTCCCCCCAACCCTCAAACATATTACTATCCCGGGTACTATTACCCTCCAAATCAAGGGTTGGGTAATCATCCATTCAGACCGGATAATCATCAAATTAGTCTCGGATACTACCGTTGACCTCCTTATCCTTATGTGGCTCATGAAAATACAAGAAGGGAGAGTATAGAGGGTTCTACCACACACCATGAATCTCGGTATCCATCTCCGTTATCGGTTGGTGAGTCTTCAATTTGTGAAAATGAAGTCGATGAAGAAGAAAACATTCAAGAAGTACAAAGGAGCTGTAGAAGTAGAGGTAGAGCAAGAGTCAGGACCCGAGGAAGAGGCGGAGGGATTGCATTAGCAAGGTTCAAGTGGAGCCATGAACAAGATACACATTTATGTAGGAGTTGGTTGACAATTTCAAATGATGGTATTACTGGGAATGATCAAACGTATGGAGACTTATCGGCTAGAATCGTTCAATATTTACAACGATTGGAAGAAAGAAGGTCCAGAAGTAGATATTGAAAAAGCCTCTAATCATTGGTACAAAATGAGTGCCGAGGTATCCAAGTTCGATCAACGGGGCTTACATTAGTATAAAAGATAGTCAACCAAGTGGCCACGATGAAGATCAAGTGATATCCATGGCTATGACACTTTGGAATAGTCACAACCGAACTAGTAGAAGTTTCCCTTACCTACATAGTTGGAAAATCCTTCGAAATGAACCAAAGTGGCAAGAGTTTTCTTGTAAGGAAAGTCATTCATCAAAGAGATTAAAAAAATCTGTTTCGGGTGCGTACACTTCGTCAAGTTAAAATGCTGATACAAATGAAACTACCGAAAGTGTATACATGATGGATGTGCGTCCTCCGGGTCAAAAAGCGGCTAAAGAAGCAGCAAAGGGTAAAGAAAAAAGACAAACAAGAAGGTTAAGAAAATACTACGCAAACTTGGAGTAAGTTTGAAGAGATGCAGACGAAGAAATTAGCCATGTATGAAGACCGTATTCGTGTTACAAATTCTGAGTTTCTTTACAAAGATACTTCAAACATGGACGAAGAAACTCTAAGCACTCACAAACAAGTTTGCTCTATTAAGGCCAAGTATAACATGTCTTAGTTTAAAATTCTCTATTGTTTTATGTAATGTTTCGAAAAAATATGTCTTCTTTGATGGTTTAATTAGTTAAGGTTTTAGTTATATACTAATTCATAGAGGAACTATTTCCAATCTCATATATGTTTTGACAAAAACATATCAGACCAAAAATGGTACTCATAAGTTCAAATATGGTACTCATAAGTTCAAATATGGTACTAGGAAGTTCAAAAAGGGTACTCAGAAGCCCAAAAATGGTACTCATAAGCTCAAAATTGGTGTTCATTTAGCCGTTGAAATTTTAGCCGTTGGAATTTAGTTGTTAGAATTAGTCATTGGAATGTAGTATTGTGTATTTGAAACTTGCTTGCAATATTCAATTTTAGCCGTTGGAATGCAATAATGAACCCACTAGCAATAGTGGAATGTAGTAATAATGAACATGCTAGACATTTCATGTTTTGGAATCTCACGTTTTAACAAAAATCCAATAATGAACCTACTAGTATATATACTTGAATTGTCACACCCTAATAATTCCTTGCTTTGTATAAACATTTTCCAACTTAAAACAAAGGAATTACCAAGATATTACCGCCACCGTGATAACGGCTAAGGCTGTTTACCAGAATTACGCAGCTGAATTTAACTAGCTTTCATAAGTCGTCGCTTTTGCATTTGTCCAAGTTCTAAGTGCGCGTTAATGTGTCTAGGCTTCAAGAAAAGCCTTGGCTTCGATAACAAAGGGAAAGGTTGGGTCAAGATCCACTAGTCCTTACATCTCCATCAATTTTAAAAAACATTTGCAACAGTTGAGCAGTTCCATAACCTCATGGAGGCAATTCTTAAAATCACCACCATGATCGAAGAGCTCGATACTCGCTTAAGGGCAGTCGAAACTGAGCATTCCATGGCAAACATTACAAGGAAAATTGAGGGCATGATGAACAAGATTACCAACAATTAGCACTACTTTGATGCCTCGACTAATGTTGCACTCAAGGGGAAGGTGAGCTTGCCTGAAGAGTTCTCCGCTAATGACATTCCCAAGTTCAAGTCAACTGACAATCTTAAGTACCATCTCCGAAACTTTCAAGCTACTATGACCATCAAAGGAGTCGATCTAGACCTCTTTCCCACCGTCTTCCCCATGTCACTAGAGCCAGCCTGCCAAAAGTGGTTCTACTCTCTCAAGGACAAAGACATCAATACTTGGGAAGGTGTCGCTCAAGCATTCATGAGCCAGTACCAGCCTAACATTGAACTTCAAACCACTCTACGTGAGTTGGAAGTTCTCAGACAGGGTAGTCAAGAATGGTTCACCTCCTACCTCAACAAATGGAGAAAGGTTTCTTCCCAAATGGTATCAAGGCCTTCAGAGAAAAATCTGGTCAAGACATTCACTGCAAGTCTCCTTCCAAAGTACAAGAATCATATGGCCTACTTGGGCCTCAAGACTTTTGAAAGGGCCTACAACATTAGGGTCGATATCGAAGATGGCCAAGACAATGAGGTCGGGGCTGACACCGAAGAGGACCCATTCAATGATGATCAACTCAGTGATGAACATTCTAGTAAGCTAAAGGAAATTGAGACCGATGGTTCCTACAATGAAGATGACTGAAAAATCCGCAAGCGCACAAACTATAGTCTAGCTTAGGATTCCATGTCTTTTTCTATATTTTTCTAAGCTTACCCTACAAGTCTAGCATTAGGGCCTCCATGTATGAATTTTCAATTTACATTCAATAACAAGATCATTTATAACCTAACTTGATCGTCTTTACAAAAATTACATGTGTTCAAAAGATCTTTCAAAAGGGCTCGAAATTTTGCAATTGATTTAAGGCACCAAAACGCCAATGATGTACGACAAGCCCCACCTTCACAAAGCACCCTTCCAATTCAAACCGGGAATTCACTCCCTCTTTTCAAAATCAACCATACAAAAATCTTTACAAGATATTCTCACAATGTTTTTTACCAAAAGCGTTTATGTTTCAAACTACCTTACCCTAACCTTGGAATGGGAAGAAGAATTACAACAGGAAGTAGAAGAATTCAAGCATCCAACATTCAAAGTGGCAAAGAACACATACAAAGATCCAAAGTGCCGAAGATGATGAGGCAAACATTCCAAATTCAAATTGCCAAAAACCGAAGAGGCAATCATTCAAGATTCAATTTTTAAAAAAATCAAGTTTCAAATTTCAAAGTCCAAAGTTCAAAGGTCGAAGTGCCAGAATCTGACATGGTGATATCCAAGATTAAGTCTGGGGCGAGAACTTGAACCTCTATCCCATCCATCTTCCGAACCTAGGCTTATTATCCTCCAAATCTAAATTGAGGTTTTCAATCACAAGTGTCGGAATCAATTGCAAAATTTCTGAATCCAAGAGCTACATACGGTATGTTTCCACCATGGATACGTAGGAAACCTCTCGCAGGGCTCGGGAACTTAAATTTCAAAGCCCATTATCAACTTCAAAAAATCAATTTCAAAAAATTCAAAGATAAAATTCAAGAACAAATAAGTCGCCCATGAGGAAAGATTGTGATGATTGTGCGCCGCATATGAAGAAAGAACATGATGATTATGCGAAAGATGACCATTGAAAGGTTTTCCAATGCTCATCCCTTAACCTTTAGAGCTAGACTGGGGGCTTGAACCCGCATCATGGCCTACCTAACCTTGTGAGCTAATCCATCATGGCTCACCCTTTCGAAATTCAATTTTCCTAACTCAATTTTAAAACCTTTTGCATCCAACCTTAGTATCATCATATACATTGCATATCTCACACACTGCACAACTACGACCATATCACCGCTCTCCATCTAGGACCCTTGCATGGAATCCAAAGTTCTAAATCGAGTAAGCGCATATCAATGCAAGATTCAAGGTCTCATTTAGGCATGTCTTGCTGGGGGATTATGTCACCCCCAAGTGCGTCAGACGAGTACTATTTTTCAGGCACATCAAGCATCTTTCAAAAAAAGCAATTCAATTTTAAAGCATTCAAATCGTAAAAATCGTATGAGTCAAAGATCTCTAAGTTCAAGTGCCAACTCAGCGCAAACTTTCCTTATTGTGTCAAAGCGACTGTGTATCGGGTTCCTCTTATCAAATGTCTTGGTCTTAGATGCGTTAGCACACTTATTCAGTTCAATCTTTCAAAGTCTGTCAAATTTTGAGTCCAAGTCAGTTAAAGAGCATTCCAAAGTCATGCATGAGTCAATTTCAAGTCCTAGATCGACGTTCTAAGTCGAGTCATGATTAACATCCGCAAAATTTGAATGTACTTTGACTTGCACTTTTTCTAACCAAAACACCCCAGTCAAAGTGGAGGCTTATAGTGAGGTAGCATGTGCACCATGTCTCCAAAAAATGGGGCTAATTTTTTCATGGATTTTTTTTCATTTTGCATGCATTCATTTAGCCTCAAATTTCAATTCACACACAACGCGCGCACCAGTTCAATTCAAACCTAGCAAGCAAATACAAAACACACAGAAAATATCCAAGCCTTTTCCAAGTGCAAGATCCAAATTTCAAACCATACAAGTACAAAGTACAAAAACCTTTCAACCCTTTCTAATCAAATGTTAAACCTTTTCAAAACCATTCAGAAAATACAATGTCCAAAAGAATACAAATATCCAATAATCCGAAATCAAAACCCTAAGGAAAAGCTAAGATCTCGCTACCTTGCAGGATTGAAACAAGTAAAGGGATATTGAAAGCCTCTTCAAATGTAAAAGGCTATCCAGAGACTCCTCAATGCCAAGGATATTCAGATCCTCTTCAATTCCAAGGTTATCCAGAGCCTACCTCAAGGATCGACTATTCAAAGTTATTTCAAAAGGCCAACAACACATCCCTAATGGAGGGACGACTCCTATAGAAGTTTGACTAACCAGAGTCAATCCAATCTAGGCTAATCCAAAGTCTATTTCAAAATCAAGAACCCTAGCATCCCCAGAAGAAGGGTGACACATGTACAAAGCCGACTAGCAAAGTCAATTCAATCTAGACTATTTTAAGTTTATACAAAGCTCTTATAATATCCCTAGTGGTAAGGTAAACTTAGCCAAGGATCCCTATTCAAAGGACTACTCATAGTCTACACCAACTCCTAGGCTATCCATGCTTACCTTTCCCCAGAGAAATCCCTCAAAGTCTATATTCAAGAAGCAAACATTAAAGGTCCTTATGCAAAATTCAAGTTCTACAATCACTGGCCGAGCAAGGTTATGCCAAGCAAGGAACCTACAATTCCAAGTACAAAATTCAAGGTATAAATTTCAAAGGTTCAAGTTCTAAAAAGCTCTACAAGTTCCAACAATCAAATCTCAAGAAGGCTACCATCACTACAAGAAAATAGGGTTATAGCAACACCCTTTTATGCAACAGTTTTGTTGGCGTTGCTATATAATAGCTATTGCAACAGTTAAATAATTCTTAATTTGAGTAGACTTTGACTCAAGAATAGTATTTCTATAGAAAATCTATGGCAACAATTATATATTATCATTATGTTATTGCAACAGTTTTTACTTTTTTAACATTTTGATGAAATCTTGCAACAATTTTTTCGTCAAGCATCTAAATTAAGTAAAAAAAAACAAAAAAATAATAAATAAAATACGAAGTAGGTTATTGAATTTTTTCCATAGACCGCAATTTTCTTTTTAGGATTCCCTCCTTCCTAGTTTATCGTCAAAGCCTTGTACACTTTCACCTTCTCCGTTCTTCTTCTCTTTCACCCTCATGATCGTTCTCGATTCCCTTCATAATCATTTGTTGAAGCACGGTGAATTGGAGTTTGGCGAATATGAATTTGGAATTGGGTCACCAAATTGGAGAAGGAGAAAATTGTGAATTACGTTTCTAAATTGACGAGAAGAACAAGGTTAGTTGGTATATGTCTCTTCGAATTCGGTATTAAATTTCACAACTACGCTGTCTTAAATTATTAACTGTCATCGGTCGGTTTGCTAGAATACATTAACTAATAAATGAAATTGATGAGATAAAAAATTAACAAGGCACTTGACGTAGTTTGCTAGATGAGTACCCCTATCAGTTTAACAGTAGGTTGCTTTTTTTAAAATTATGAGACGTTAGTTTAGAATGACCTGTTTCTCCTTATGGACCAATAGTTGTCCCTTACCCGTAATTGTGAAGGTTTATCTTTGTCATTCACGTTGAGCTTCTTTTTCTTACGTATTGGGATTTTATTCATTGATAATGAGTTTCTTATTAAAAGGTTATACTTAATTTGTTTGTTGTGCAGGATCCAGGATGGTGCATATATTCAAGAATTACAAGCTACTTTAAATATGTGAAGATTTATAGGGTTTTTGGCACATAAATATTAGATAAGTTTAAAAAATTAAAGTTAGGTACCATGGGTATTTTGATCTTTATATTTTATTGGATGTAGTTTTAGAACCAATAATTTTTTTTAATTGTTCAAATAACGGTAATAGATGTAATTATGTTTATGAATTTAAGTTATTTGAAATTTATACATTTTTTAGACTTATTTGTTGCCAATATTTTATGATACGTTGGTCGTACTTATTACATGTATATGGATAACTAAATCCATTTGAGAACGTAGCTTTAGACCAATTGAAAGCGTTGTAATAAGCTCGATTGAAAACGTTGTCATAAACTCAATTGAAAGCGTTGCTATAAACTCAACTAAAAGCGTTGCCATAAACTCAACTAAAAGGGTTGCTATAATCAAAACTAAAAGCATGCTATAATCAAAACTAAAAGTGTTGCTATAAAATCAATAGAAAGTGTTGTTATAGATACAATTGAATGTGTTACATAAGTGTAAGAAAGTGTTGCCTAAGGTTCCTCAACCAACAAAAAAGCTAATAAGTGTTACTTTAAGTTGGCGAAAACTGTTGCCTTAACTGCGTAAATGTTGGCATAAGTTGTTGAATAACTGTTGTCAAAGACTAAAAGTGTTGCCTATAAAAAGTGTTTCCATAGTAATTTATGGCAACGGTTTATCGTAACTGTTGCCTAAATACGAGAAACTGTTGTCATAGACTTATAGCAACGCCCCCTATTGGTTACGGTTTTAAAACCGTTGCTATAGGTCTATTACAACAGGTAATTGATCTATGGTAACAGTTTATTGCCGTTGCTATAAGCCTATTTTGTTCCATACAACACACATACTCCCAGCGGACCCAAGCTCCGGGAAGTTCAAAAATACAAAGCATATTCAAACCTCGTTCCCCAACGGACCTAAGCTCCGGGAAGTTCAAAGAGCAATATATTCCTAACGGACCCAACATATCTATATTTCTTTTCGTTCAACGATTTCTCAAAGTATGTGAAATCGCAGCAGTACGTGTTTGACTTTATGGTGGCTTTTATGCTCCTTTTCATGGGAAATGGCTCCACTACTGTCACAATATAAAGCCACTGGTCTAGTATGACTTAGATTCCCTTTGATTCAACTTGGAAAGAATTTAACTTTGAAATAGAACTTGCTCATTAAAAAGTGTCATCGATTTTGTATTTGAACATTGAAATAGAACTTGAATTTTGAACTTGAACTTGAATATTGAAATTTGGAGGCTTGGTTCTTAAGGATTAGACCTTTTCATGTTAAAAGACCTCATCTTTAATATGCTTCATTACTTAAAATTGGTTCTAGTTTAAAGAGAGATTGTTCCCATCTAAACATCATTGAACTTTAAATGTAGAAGTTGTATACTGAACCTGAAACATAATGGTTCATGGGTTCTAGTTTGAAGAAGGAATAACACTTTCTTCAAATATCATTGAACTTGTATAAAGTTAGAGTTTTTGAATATTTGTATGATGATTTTTGCAAGGAACACTTTCAAGAATGAAAGCCTCTAGTTACTAATCATATTTTGTTAAAAACAAAGCTTAAAGATTGAAACTTGAAATGGAGTATGGAAGAACATTTAAGGGGGATTCAAGTGTAAAACCCCTTAAAGGCTACTCCATTTGTACAAATCCTAGTTTGAATGAGTTATGAACTCACTAAACATCATTAGATTATTGAAAAACTTTGAAGATTAAAGCATAGAAATTAGAAATATTCAGATTTAGGACCTCAGATTACCTATTTTTGCTAGGGTAGTGCTTCCAAGATGTTTTCCCAATTGCTTAAATGCTTAGAACTTGTAGATTTTAGAAAGTTTGGATTTTGGGATAGAATTATATAGTGGAGAATTATTTTTGCATTACGTCATTGTATTTCTGTTTTGATTTTTGTAAAATGGGAGGTTTATAGAGGAAAAGTGGCTGGAAAACGTCAGCGTAACCTGCGCCTGGCACGACACCAGGTGATAAAGGAAGGGAAATGACTGTCGTCCTTTAGGCGCGTTGGCACCTAAAGGGAAATCATCCTTTTAGATTGTAGTAAAAGATATTTTACTTTTACTTGGGGAATATGACTTGAATTTTACGATTCGAATGCGTGTCTTTGAGGTTTTTATACAGTTTGAGCTCGGTTTTATGGGTCGGCGGCAAGGATGCTCGGTTTTGTGGGTCAGCGCTCGATTTTGAATTACATTTTGATCGGAAACATGCTTCGAGACCAATGGTGGCATCCATTTTGAGAGATTGTGTTTGTATTTTCAAATTTTTTTTTTTTTGGATTTTGGATTTTGGATAATTGAACTTGGAATAAGTTCATTGTATTTTAGCAATTGGGACTTCAGCTCGCATTTTCACCAACCTTGAGTCTAGGTTAATGGTTTCGTCATCGGCCCTAAAGGGAAACAAAATTTAGGTGTCTACCATGATAGATCCAATTGCCAAAGAATATAGTACTCATCTTTCTACGCTCATCAGATGTCTTAAGACACTTAGTCTTGCTTAGATATATACCATGTGTAATGGGTAGATGGCCTCTCTTGGCTTCCATCATATTGAACCGAGGTAGCACCTTATCAATATAAGTACTGTGGCTCAGTGCAATCATCCTCTTAGATCTATCCCTATAAATATTGATGCCCAAGATGTATTGTGCTTCTCCTAAGTCCTTTATAGAGAAACACTTTCCATGCCAACCCTTTACATACTCCAACATAGGAATGTCCTTTCCAATAAGCAGTATGTCATCGACATACAAGACTAGGAATGCGATCTTACTCCCACTGACTTTCTTTTATACACAAGACTCGTTAAGATTCTTGATGTTTGCTTCAATCCATAAATGGATTTCTTGTGCTTGCATACCTTTCCTACATTCTTTGGATTAACAAAACCCTCTAACTGTGTCATAAGCAGATGCTCTTTAAGAATACCATTCAAGATGGCGGTTTTGACATCCATTTGCCATATTTCATAGTCATGAAATGCAGTAATTGCAAGGATTATCCAAATAGACTTAAGCATTTTAACTGGAGAAAAGGTTTCATCATAGTCAACGCCGTAAACTTTTTTGCAACCTTTTGCTACCAATCTAGCTTTGTATACAAATACATTTCCATCTTTGTCTTTCTTCAATTTGAAAACCCATTTGCTTCCGATATGTGTGAACCCATTCGGCAAATCAACCAAATCCCATACTTGATTACAAATATTTAATTTAACATCTTAAAAATTACAAATTACATACATGATTCGCAAATATTTAATTTAACATCATAAAAATTACAAATTTTGCGTTCGAAAAACTAAAACCTCCAAAAGGTCATAGTTAGGCTTCGAATTTGAGAATTCTGGGTTCGGCGACAAATCTTTGATTTTCGTCAAAATTTTAAAACGTCGTTTACATGCGAAATTCACTATAAAGTTATAAAATTCCGACCATTATTGACAAAACTGCCGGAAAATCCTGCGAACATATAATTAAATAATCGCACGAGTTTGCAATTAATTACATACACTAAATTAATCACCCCTTTAATTCAATGCAAATTTATAAAATTTAACCATGTTAACTATAATTGATTGTGAAGTTAATTAGAGGCTCGTGATACCACTGTTAGGTTATGACAAATATAAACACTATATTTCATGCGGAAAAACCATAAATCCAGGAATCCAAATTAATTGCCACATAGTCAATTAGCATAATTTAAGATGCATACATGTGATGCGTGCCTTCCCTAGCTGCTCCCGAACCGAACAAGAACAAGTTTAGGACTCCAAATGTCGTCCCTCCGTAAATAGTCCACAACAAGTTCAGATCCGCCTTAGATTCAATTAACTAGAATATTACCTAAGGTTTTCTGTTTACTCCGAAAGATTTATTATTAATTTAGGCAAATTATTAAATTCTCTCTTGAACTTAATATATGTGAATACTTATTGAAATTGCATTATAAATTGTGATCATGAACGACATATTTATAGGGTGGAAATAATGGAGTTAGAATTCTACTAGGATTCCAATAACTAAATCCATTAGGATTCTAGTTAAATTATATCATTAGAATTTAATGTTTAATCAAACACCTAGGTATTTCAGATTTAACAAAATATCCAATTTGAGTAGAATTAGGAAATCGAGTTTACTTCACAAGGAAGTAACCTAGCCGGCCAAGGCAACACGTGGCCCTTGAGCCTACGCTGCCGTGCAGCCCGAAGCTTGCTGCTCGCAAGCCCACGAGTGCTTGCTTGCTGCTAGCTGGCCCATCGGCGCTGGCAGCTGTACGCGGCCCAGTGGGCACTGCTGCTGCTCGGCCTGCTTGCTCGCCGCGCGCGCGGGCGGGCTTGCTGGGCGTTGGGCCTGGCTTCGTGCTGGGCGTTGCGTCTTGCAAGCTCGTCCTTCGATCGTTTCGTACGTCGCACTTCCGATTCGTTTTTCGATTCCGGAATTCATTTCCGCTTCGGACAAATAGTCAATATTTCCGATTCTGAAATTTATTTCCGATTCGGTAATATTTCCGTTTTTGGCAATATTTCCGATTACGGCAATATTTTTATTTCCGATAATATTTTCTGATACGTACCATGTTTCCGTTTCCGGCAACATCTACGACTTGGATAATATTTATGTTTCCGTCACGATCCATATTTTCGTTTCCGGAAATATCATAATTTCCGGAGCATTCTATATTTTGGCTTTTGACGATTTCAGCTCCCACTGGAATCGAGATCCGTCGTTTCCGAATGTTCATAAATAGAGTATTTAATTCACTTAAATACTTGATTCGTTCACGTACTATTTGTGTGACCCTACGGGTTCAGTCAAGAGTAAGCTGTGGATTAATATTACTAATTCCACTTGAACTGAAGCGGCCTCTAGCTCACTTGATCTCACTGAATTATTAACTTGCATAATTAATTAATACTGAACCGCATTTATTAGACTTAGCATTGAATGCATACTTGGACAAAGGGCATTATTTCCTTCACGACCTTCAATCTCGCGGTCTCTTCTCTTCCACCGTCGTTTCCTCTTCTAATCCGTTACTCTTTCTTTCTCCTCCACTATAATTAGCCCTAAGTTTTATTTTCTTATACATAGCGTTAATATTTGTTGTTTATTTGGATTAAATTGACTCATTCAGAATATCGTAGTGCATTGGTTTTAAAATAGTAGCTGGCCATTTCAATGCTGACATCCTAACAGGCAACTAGCATGAATCCACATCATATGCAACTGCTATCATAGTCCATTGCTTTTTTGTAATGTAACTCGATTCCAGCTTTTATCAGTTGGGTGTTTTATATATCTTGAAATGCTTTTGCTATCATACCGCAATCTTCCATATTTTATTTGCTCAACTCTGAGATGATATTGGCGCTTCAGCAGTGATCCATTACCACTTTCAGTATTGGTGACCCTTTGGAGTTGTTGTGTTCATAGACAATGTAGGTATAACGTTTGAGTGTATTTGTAATTTCATATTAAATATTGTCCTTAGAAGTTGAATGCTCTTTGATGTTCCTGACTCCATCCCTGCATGCTTTGTTCCGAATCCAGGTTATAGGTAGGAGGGATAGGGCCAAGCCTTTTCCATTCAAGGTTTATCCAGTGGTCCTTGGGGTTTTGCTGGAGCCAATTGATGGTAACCCAAAAATAAGTTCTTATTTTATCGCATGAGAGGTGTTGTGGGGTTTTTCCGGTGAGATACCTTGGAGGTTTCTTGGTAACTTTTAACGATTAAACAAGATTGTATTTTTATAGAGAGAGAAAGTAGAGAGAAGGCAGAGCAGCAATTGCTCTAGAATGTATTGATTGTGACCCCTTTTTCTAGGGAAGTGGGAATATTTATAGTACTAGGTTTTTGTGGGAATGACCTAATATTCCCCTTACATGATTGGCTGGGGAATGGGAGAAGGACACGTGTCCTTTCTCCTTACAATTCTCTGATCCCCTGTAGCAATAGTGGGCTATTTGGGCCTATTGTGCTTAGTAATTCACTTGGGATACATACTAATTAAGCCCTTTTCCAGGTATAGGTTTTATACGTACATTTATACATACTTAAATACATATATTGTAGATACCTAGATTAACACTCATGCCCCGGAGTAGACTTTGCATGATTTCTGCTTAGGGGGCGCAATACGTGCCAGGTGTCACATCTTCATTGGTGCACGAAGGCATGGTAATTTTGCCCACAACATTTGCCCCTCAAGAAGGGCATTTCTGGAAACACTTTCCGGGTATCGCTTCTTGATCTTTGATTTGCATCTTCATCTTTGGGTCAGGTGTTGAGGGGGTGACACGTGTCACCTTTCTCTATTTTGCCCCTCCCTATATATAGAGGGGGGGGGGTAAATTTCATTTTTTTTTACATTTCGTTTTCACAGAGCTCTCATAGGCGATTTCCGGCGTGTTCCTACCACCATCAGGCGATTTCCGGCCACCACGAGACTCATCCTTTTCCTCATCAAACTCATCCTGTTCTTCGCGAAATTCATCCCGTTCTTCGCGATACTCATCCTGTTCTTCACCAAGTACTTCGCAGATCTTTCAAGGTTAGTTTTCGCCTTTCTTGTTTTTGTTATCCTCTCGTCATTTTTCTCTTTGTTAGCGGCCGACCTCTTAGTACTAGGTAAGGGTTTAAAGGTTTTATTTAAGATTTTTCCGCCGTTCATCTTTTGTCGGGGCGGACGTCCAATCGCGTCTTTTTCTTCATTGTTGGTCACCCCTAAGCCGTGCTTCGTTCACTATGCAGAAGGCATGGCTAGAACCAAGCAAACGGCAGATCCTACGCGCCTGCGCTTGCGGGAAGGAGCATCGACACCTCCTAGGGAGAGATATTCTTCCACCGCCTCGGCAGTCGACGAAGAATTTGCCGAACTCTTTCAAGAGATCGACGAGTACGTCGAGGCGGGGGAGCAGGCGGCAAGCTCGTCGGAGGGTACAGCGAGCCAGGCAGTGGGGGAGCCAAGCGTCGCTCCATTGTCATCGGCCGCCGAGGAGCAAGAAGCTGCTCCCCAGCTTATTAGGCCCCGAGGACGGGAGGAGGCCCAATTGCTTCCGTCAGAAATTCACCCAGACGTGGGCTGGATGCGGTGGCTAGACAGGCACGGAGCCAAGATGAGGGATGACCTCTGCGTGGGGGAAGGGTACCAAATGCGCGTGCCGGCCGGTCTGGACTCGACCGTCAGCCTGCTTGCCGAGGGAGAATTCCCTGTGTATGCCGCGTCAATCAAACTTGGCATGAGATTCCCTCCACACCCCTTCGTTGTGGAGGTGTTAGATGGTTTTAATATTGGGGTGGCCCAGCTGACCCCCAACTCATGGGCGGATATCTTTGGCTACATTGCCAAATGTGCGCTGAACGACGTGGAGCCGTCCTTCAACGCCTTTCTGCATCTGGTCTCCCTCTCTCGTTCCCCCAGTGCCGCCAAAGGGTGGTTTAACCTGAGCAGCCGTGGTACCTACCAGACAGTGGTCGGCAAGCTCAGCAAGTGGCATATGTGGAGGAAGAGGTGGGTCGTGTTTTACACGGACGACCAGGAGATGTATGAGCGAATGAGCCGTTGGAACTGCAACGCCAACTTCATGGATCGTGACGAGCCCCTTCCACCCCTTACTGCCGAAGAGTGGGATCAGATAATGGTCCTGTTCAGGGCCAACACTTACCACTTAACAGTGGATAAGAGTTTCCATGTGCCGGCCGAGTGGTTGCCGCACATTAGCCAGTTTCGGAACGAGGCTTTTCTAGCGGCCGTAGGCTTAGGATATTCCATGACTCGAGGTTGTATGCCAATTTATGTGCCGCTCTGCCTTGGTCTTATTCATTTTTCTAACTTTGGATTTCTTTTGTTCTCAGAGGAAGGAATGAGCAAGTTGTCGGCGGCGGATACCGGGAAAGGCGATATGACCGATTGGATGGCGGACATCTATGAGGCCAAGATGCAGAAAGCCAAGGCCGAGTTGGAGGAGAAGGTGAGTATTCTTTTAGGTTGTTTTTTGCAAGTTAAGCTTCCTCCGTCCATTGTCTATAGTGGACGTCTATTTAGTGACGAGCCGATATCCTGACATGTGACCCATGTTTGCTAATGTTGGCCTCGTCACTTTTTAATGACGGGCCCCTTTGTGAGTGTTTTTCCTGTGGTTGCCAAGGTGCGCCTCGTCACCTTTTAAGACGGGCCACCTTCACCCCTTTTTTACAAGTGACTCGTGGTTGATAGGGTACGCCTCGTCATTTTTGAGATGGGCGTCCTTTTTAATGACGAACCACTGTTCTGTGAGTGACTTGTGATTGATGAGGTACGCCTCGTCATTTTTGAGATGGGCGTCCTTTTTAATGACGAGCCACTACATGGTGGGTGACTTGTGATTGATAAGGTACGCCCCGTCATTTTTAAGATGGGCGTCCTTTTTAATGACGAGCCACTACATGGTGAGTGACTTGTGATTGATGAAGTACGCCTCGTCATTTTTGAGATGGGCGTCCTTTTTAATGACGAGCCACTACATGGTGAGTGACTTGTGATTGATGAGGTACGCCTCGTCATTCTTGAGATGGGCGTCCTTTTTAATGACGAGCCACTACATGGTGAGTGACTTGCGATAGATGACGAGGCCTAATTTTTGACTGTCCTTTCTTTTTTAGCAAGCTAAGGACGCGGCTAGGGCGTCAGGGAAGAAGAAGGGGACGACTCTGTCCCAGCTGAAGAAGAGAGCTGTGCCGGCTGGCTCGGAGACTCCGAGTACCTTCAAGAAGCCAAAACCCCTACCTCGCCGTCTCGTGAAGAAAGACGAGTCGAAGGTTGCTGAGGGGGGAAGCCCTGATGACGAAGAGATGGGCGTGGACAAGCCGTCTCTGGTGGTGGAATTGGTGTCCAAATCGAGGTCCGGTGGGCATCCGGACGAGCTGGAGGACCCTCTTTCGGGAATCCCGGCCGACGTCCGCTCTCAGATACCGGCGGAGGTGGCCCGCCGAGCTAGGTCTTCGGGCGGTAAGTATTATTCAAACGTCGTTCAGACGTATCGAGCCTCCTCTGGCAGTTCTTCTTACTCTCCGCGTCATCCTAAGGCCGTTGTTTTTCCTATAGCCAAAGACAAAGGGAAGGATGCAGCTGCTGCCGAGGACGAGAACGTACCTGCTACTCCCCACTATTCGTCAAAGGATAGGGTGGCTATATGCCGCAAAGTTTTTAAGGCCGTCCCCGCAGAGTATGTTGCTTCTCTTCCTGGCCGCAAGACTGACGCCCAGTTTGGTGCGATCCAGGCCACTCTTCTCGACGTAAGTCTATTTCCAACTTGCTTGTACTTGTCTTCTCTTTTAGAGTCATTTACTAATATGTAGCTTCTTTTGCAGTTGTTCTGCCGCATGGAATTCTGCAAGAGTTGGAAGACCCGCACTGCTGAGGAGCTCAAAGCTCAGGTGGCTGAGTCCACCCACCATGGCGACTATGCGTTCAAGTCCATTGAAGAGGTCCGCCTGCAGATGCAGACGACCATAGACCTTTAAGCGAAGGAGGTGGCTGCGTTGAGATCTGACAAGGCCGAGCTGCTTAAGAAGATCTTGGCGCAGGACAAGGACATGGTGGCAATGGTCGAGGAGGCCAAGACGGCGGCGGCGGAAATACGGGCGCTTCAGGACCAGTTGCGGGAGTACCCTCAGGTCAAAGAGGCGGCTGAGGAAGCCGAGCATCTTCGTGGGGAGCTGGAGACGGCCAGATCGCAAGTTCGCACCTTGCGTGAGCGTCTTCTGGAATCCTATGATCAGGGGGAACAAGCGACCAAGGACGCTGTTAAGCACGCCTGGGAGAGCCACATGTCAGAGTATGATCTTGGGTGGTTCCAGCGGCGAATGGAGCACAGTGCCGCTGTGTTGGCTGCTGAACGTCTTGGTCAGCCGCCCCCTGAGTTTGTATCATCTGATGACGAGGACGATGCGGCCGCTCCCTGATTTGCTTCCTTTCCTGCTTTTTTTTAAAACTTTATTCAAGCGTTCCCGTGCCTAAGGGCAAAAACAATTATGTTGTAAAGTTTTGGCGCTGATGGCGTCTTGTATCATTGTGGCTGCTGAGCACACAACAATTTTCTTTCTTTTTTCTGGTCAAGAATTCTGAGCTACTTTTACACGCCTTTCTACGGGCGTTGTTTTATAAGTAAATAGGTTTTTTGATGCTTCTCTTATCTCGCATTTACTTGCTCTTCATAATTTGATTATTCCTTAATCAATAGGCTTAATCAATAGGTATGATTGCCAAGGTGCAACCGAGTGTACACTAAGCACGTTGATGCCGCAGGCAACTGAGTATGCGCTAGGCCCTACTTTGGTCGTCACTTTCTTTGGCGAGCGTGTCTATAACGATATTGATTGACGCAAGTCAATCAATAGGTATGATTGCCGCTAGACATGCTCGTCAAATGGACTGTACGGCCAAACGTTCGTGCCGCCTAACTTTGAACAAACAACCTTTGTTTCGAGGTTAATCGTGCCGCTGAACTTTTGAGCGGACAACCTTTGTTTCCAAGTGGTTGGTGCCGCTGGCAACTGAGCATGTGCTAGGCCCTACTTTGGTCGTCACTTTCTTTGGCGAGTGTGTCTATAACGATATTGATTGACGCAAGTCAATCAATAGGTATGATTGCCGCTAGACATGCTCGTCAAATGGACTGTACGGCCAAACGTTCGTGCCGCCTAACTTTGAACAAACAACCTTTGTTTCGAAGTTAATCGTGCCGCTGAACTTTTGAGCGGACAACCTTTGTTTCGAAGTGGTTGGTGCCGCTGGCAACTGAGTATGCGCTAGGCCCTACTTTGGTCGTCACTTTCTTTGGCGAGCGTGTCTATAACGATATTGATTGACGCAAGTCAATCAATAGGTGTGATTGCCGCTAGACATGCTCGTCAAATGGACTGTACGGCCAAACGTTCGTGCCGCCTAACTTTGAACAAACAACCTTTGTTTCGAAGTTAATCGTGCCGCTGAACTTTTGAGCGGACAACCTTTGTTTCCAAGTGGTTGGTGCCGCTGGCAACTGAGCATGTGCTAGGCCCTACTTTGGTCGTCACTTTCTTTGGCGAGCGTGTCTATAACGATATTGATTGACGCAAGTCAATCAATAGGTATGATTGCCGCTAGACATGCTCGTCAAATGGGCTGGACGGCCATATTTTCGTGCCGCCGCACTTTTGAGCAAACAACCTATGTTTCAAAGTTGTTCATGCCGCTGGGCTTTTGAGCGAACAACCTATGTTTCAAAGTTGTTCATGCCGCTGGGCTTTTGAACAAATAACTTACGATTTAAGTTTATTCGTGCCGCTGGCGCTTATTATGCTGTACTGGACGGCCAGCGGCTTGCTTATATTGGGAGGGGAGTTGGATAGGTGATCAGCCTACAACTTGGTGCTAATCTGGGCCACTTCTTAGGCTTTAAACAATTAGTCTTGCTGAGTTTTTGCTAATCTGGGCCACTTCTCAGGCCGTCATACAATTAGGCTTTGGTTATGCATAGGAGTGTATATTTTTATATTCATTGTGCGAGCAATAAATATTACGAGACAAATAGAGTAGTATTATTTATAACTTTGCAAGGCGAATTTAGCCGGTTACAAAAGTAATTACTACCCTACTATGACCATTAGAGGCCGCCCCTTGGGCAATGGATCGTGGTAAGTAAGACAAGGCTTAGCACATATCTAGAAGAAATATTTCTTGAGATTGTCGGCATTCCAAGTGCGCGAAATAGGGCGGCCTTGCATGTCTTGAATGCGGTAGGTTCCATCTCTAACTTCATCATAGATCTCGTAAGGTCCCTCCCAAGTGGGCGTCAGCTTACCGTGTTCATTTGCTCGTCCTGTGGACTCCATTTTTCTGAGGACAAAATCTCCCACTTTGAGCACTCTATTAGAGACTCTCTTGTTGTATTCTCTTGCCATCCTTATCTTGTACAGCTGTTGTCTGAGCGCTGCATTTCCTCTAACCTCGGGCAGAAAGTCCAAGGCTGCTTTCATTGTCTCCCAGTTAGCATTTTCGTCATACAGCATGACTCTCAACGTTGGCTCACACATTTCTATGGGTAGGACAGCCTCGGCGCCGTAGGCTAGCAAGAAGGGTGTTTCACCGGTTGAATTCTTAGCCGTGGTGCGGATGGACCATAAGACATTTGGCAGCTCATCCGCCCACAGACCTTTGGCTTCGTCAAGCTTCTTTTTCATTCCTTCGGAGATAATTTTGTTGAACGCCTCAACCTGACCATTGGCTTGGGGTCGTCCGACTGATGCAAAACAAGTGTGTATACCGTGATCTGCCAGCCACTCTCTCAGCTTAGGCGTC